>NC_060280.1:12351487-12479104 GCF_021613505.1 Equus quagga
CCCCCAGCACCCTGGCTAAGTCAATGGCCCCTCCTCTGCTCTGGAGTGCTCATGGCTTGATGAGAGCCCTTACGCTACCTGTGCTGCTGCAGGCTTGCACGGCCCCCTCCTCACAGGCTCTGGGCTCCTGTCTTCTTCTGCGATCTGACAGTGCCTAGAGGCTCTATGTGCTGCATTACCGGCTGAGGAGAGGTGTCTGTGCCTGTCTGGGTGTCCATGCTCTCCCCTTGTGATCGCGCCTGTCACTAAGAGGCTATAAGTCCGCACAGCTTATCCCGCCCCCTCACACTCTTTTCCGTTCCTCGTGATGCTGCCAGCACCTTATCACATTCTCTATGCCCAGGAGGATTCCGAGCAGCACCCGGGGCCACGCCTTTCCAGTGATCCTTCTGGACACCACACCTGGGTTCACTCTGTGTGTATAGAGGGGCGTCATTCTCAACCTTGCACCACTTCAGAATCGACTGGGGAGCTGTAGCAAAATAGCAATACGTGGCCCCGAGTATCTGAGGCAGATACGTTCAATCGGAATCCCCGGGGGAGGGGGGCACGTTTGGTTCTTTTTTAATTACTCAGATCATTCTCAGATGCATCCTGACCAGAGAACCACCGACCTGTGTGTGGTATGTACGCCAAGGTCACAGGGACCTCCCCACTCGTTGGAGACCTAGCACCCTCCCTTCCCCTGACCCCCGGCTTCCTCCTTGCAATCCGCATGCCGCCTACAGGGGTCGCTGCGGTACAGCTGGCCCCGTTTGCGAAGTTTCCTCGGGGTCAAAATCCTGCCCCCATCCCCAGGGAGAGCCGGAGCCGCCGCGGTATAAATTAGCGTCTTTATTTCGAAAACCTGGCAAGCGCCGGCGGCTCGCTCGCCTGCCATAATAACATACAAAGTCCCTGTTGCACCGCACACCATGCCTCAGAGATAAATACTGCCCTAGGGGCTCCTGCTCTGGCAAAGCAACTCTTATTTACAGAAATAGATTACAAAAGTATTACAAAAAGTGGTCCTGAACCGGGGAGGGGGTGCGAGTGGTAACCGGTACACTAGTTGCACCGGCGACGTGAGCGCACCCCGCAGACAACGGGAAACAGCGGACGTCGGGAGGGCTCCCGGAAGGAGAGGCCACGCCCCCTTAAGCGACCTGGGCGTCCGGGGGCGGGGCTTAGGTCTGCAGGGGTCCCACGCCCCCTGGGGGAGGAGACCAGGAAGAGGATGGGCCTAGCCCCTCGAGGATCAGTTCTGGCCCACCAAGGAACGCCGACCCGCCATCGCAGCGCGTCTCAGGGGAGGGTGCTGCGTGGAAAAAGAGGACTGTGTCCTTGTCCTGGGATGCAGGAGGCGGAAACACGCATCAGTTCTCCCGCCTTTCCTACCTCGGGATGGGTCGCTTTTAAAGCGCGGTTGGGGAGAGGTGGCATTTAAGCTCAATCTTTTCGGCGCGAGGGCACCCTCCCTCGGGCGGGTGGGCAGCAGCGCCCTCCGACGCGGCCGCCCACCCCTCAGAGCACCTGGTAGATGGGGTTGGGGTTCGCGCCCGCAGGGCACAGCGCGGCGGCGTTGGGGGAAGGGGTGGGGGCGCCGCGCTCGCCCTCGCTCGGGGTGGCCGTCTCCTGCGGGCCGGGAGACGACTCCGGCGGCGCGTCGGCCAGCAGAAGCGCGGGCGCGGCGGGACTCTCGGTGGAGATGCGCTCCACGATGCTGGACAGGCAGTCAAGGCTGGACACCGCAGCACTCTTCCCGGGCCTCGGTTCTGCACGGGGAGGGGAGGTTAGTATGCAGGGGTTGAGCCGCCGCCGAGTCTCCCTCCACTGGGCTCAGTGCTTTGGGGCAGACGGGAAACTGAGGGCCTGCCAGAGTCCGGGGCGATCCAGCAAGAGTGCCAGGCAAAAAGGGAGGGAGCCTCATGCTTAGTTTTTCATTCCCTATACCATCTCCCAGGATGGGCCCGGCGGGAGGGGAGGGGGTCCTAGAGAGAGGGAAGCCAGCGCAGCTCAAAGGGGAACGTGGGAAGGAGGCACGAATACGCACCGCTGTGCGCCTCGCTGTAGTAGGTGCCATCGTAGCAGTTCCGCCGCCGCGCACCGCTCGGGGGGCCGCTGTAGTCCATCTGCAAACGGCAAGGGGGACCAAGTCAGGCCCGCGGGACCGCGCAGGGCGGAGCATCACTCCCTGTAGCCGCCCCCTCCCCAACTCCCCAAATCTCAGCCACGAGTTTTGCGCCCGGATCTGTCCTGGTAGGGATGGGCAGGAGCTGTCTGCAGCATGCCAGCCCAAACAGAGGGCGGACAGTCACCTAAGAGCAGAAATCTGCATTTTGGAAGTAGGGATAAGTGCAGAAAAAGCAGATCTTCATGTCGGTGCAGGAGTGTGCTAATAGCGCCCCCAATCGGGTGGATCGCATCTGTCCCGCGCACCCCCAAAGCACTAGGCCATTACAGCGACGCAGCCCAGGATATGGGGGTCCACTCCCGGGAAGTTTTCTCAGCAACCCTCCTCCGGAGGGCCAGCTCCCCGCCCTCGGAAACGCGTCCCAGATATCCGGAGAGCTGCCCTCACTTCTCCTCTAGCGCGGGGGCCTGGCCTTACCATGCCGTCGGAGCAGTTGGAGCGCGGGCTGGACGCGTCCGAGTCGCCGCTATAGTGCTCGCCGCCGCGGCCTGGGGGCAGCGGGCCAGGCGCATAGAAGGCAGCGGCGGCGCCAGGGGGCGCGGCGTCCTGGTCACGCAGCAGCGCCTGCAGGCCCTCGATGTAGCGGATGGCGTTGCGCAGGATCTCCACCTTGGGCAGCCGCTGGTTCGGGTTGCTGGACGTGCAGCGCTTGAGCGTCTCGAAGGCTTCGTTGACTTTGCTCAGGCGGCGCCGCTCACGCATGGTGGCCGCCTTGCGGCGGTCGGCGTTAGTGGTCTTGCGCTTGCACGCCTTGCAAGCCCACAGTAGACAGCGGCCAGCTTGGTGGTGCCCGCTGGGCGCGCGCACATGCTCGTCCTCGCGCCCACCCGGGGCCGGGTGCACGGTCGCGGGGAAGTGCGCGTGTTCCTCGGGCTTCAGGAGTGCGCCCACGTGCACAAGGCGCGGGTCCAGGTCCTCGAAGAAGCGCAGGTCTGGGGAGTCGAAACACGGGTCATCATAGAAGTCGTCCGCTGTAGCAAAGTTGCAGAGAGAGCCGTCGGGGCCCGACAGGTCTACGTCGCGGAGCGGCGGCGACAGCAGCTCCATATCCGAGCGAGGGGCGGCGCAGTCCTGGCTTCTCCCAACCGCAGCGGCAGGGGTTGCCCGAAAGTTTCTGCCGCTCCGGAGTCCCGGCCGTGCAATAGCAAAGTACTGGGGGATCTGAATGTACACCCGACTGTCCTCGACCCTGCCCTGTCCTGTCTGGCCTGACGCGAGGCGAAGAAAGCGGTGGCAGCGCCCCAGGGCTTCCCCACCCCTATCTTCTCGCCAGGCGCCCTGGGCTATTTATACGGCAGTAGCCTAAGGGCCCCCAGAACCGGAGCGGACGGCTGGGGGCGGGGGCGCCCGAGGCCAATAGGAACAGAGCGGGGAGGGGCTTGGGATCCCCAGGGTGGCTGCAGGGGCAGGAGACAGGCCAGCCCCCAACCCCTAGACACTCGAACGCGCGCGCGCGCGCGCGCGAGCGTGCTCTGGCCCCTCCCTAGGCGGGGAGGGAGGCAGAAGCTGGCAGCCCAACGCGGCTGCACTTGGCTACGGGGCACACTCTTTCCAAACCTCTCTGGCACCAAACTCTTCCTCTGTCCTCGGGAAACGCTGGCCGTGCGCACTCACCACGGAGCTGAGTTTGGGCTCCCCTCTGTCCTCTGATTTGTGGGGGACCCAAGAACAGGGTAGGAGTAGAAATCAGAAGGGAAGAGATGTGGAGAGAGACACGTGGCAGTGAGGCAGAGACCCACTCAGAGCTGAGATAGAGAGATGGTGAGAGAGATACCCAAGAGACTGAGAGACATTCAGAGAGCAGAAAGCTCTCTGAGAGGCAGAGGCAGAGAAACGCGCAACGACAGACTCGAGGAGCCCTAGTGGACGAACCGGAGACAAACTGGACGTGGCGGCCGTGTCGCTCGGCCAATCAGTGCCCCGAGAGTCGCTCAGAGGGCCGTGGGCCCAGCCCATCTTTCCTGGATGCTCAGAAACCCAGCCGCATCTCTACAGGAGTCGAGGATCCCAATCTCTGCAAACTCAGGTCCTACCCCAGCAGGGAGGGAGGGAAGCGGACCCCTGCCCGACCTAACATGCTTGTGTCTGCAGCCGGGCGTCCAGTGCGGGTCTAGGCACATGTCTCTTCCGCTGGGAAGAAAACTCCGTCCGCTGGGGTCTGGCCTCCGCGTCTAGCGCAGCGCTGCCCCGAGGAAGCTCATTGCGCAAAGGCGGCGAGCGCCGGGCCGGGCCAGAGAGCCCCAGTCCAGAGCGGAGTCTTTGAGAGCGGAGTTGGCAGACTAATGGCCTAAGTTCGCGTCCCGACCCCACAGCTTCCTGTATGATTTTGAGGCCTCCCCGAGCCTGTTTTCTCACTTTGTAAATTTGGGGATAACAATAGCGATCTCTTGGCGTGACCGTGGGGACGGTGAGAATCTAAAGAGACGGGAGATGTGGAAGCCAGCAGTCCCAGGTGCAAGGCCATCCTAGCAAGAGGGCTTGCTTCTGTCTCTGGCCCGCCTGGCCCGTGTGCTCCCTGGGGGCCTCCCAGCTGTAGGCTAGGGCACGCAGCCCTGATGGGGCCCTTGGGAGTCTCAGGGCTCAGCTCCTGAGGAGGCCTCAGCTGCACTTCTTCCCAGCAGGCGGACTCGAGAGGCTGCGACTAGAAGGCGGAGCAACCACCTCTTGGGGCCTCTGGCTCTCTCACAGCCCTGGGTGCCGCCACCCTGTAGAGCGTTCAGCCTCTTCCTGAATCTGCAGTCTACACCTCCCCCTCCAAACTCTGGCTGGAAATCTCCCTGGGACCAGACACCCCTACCTGGGTCTCTCCTCCTGGAGCTCAGAGATAGAAACACGAATGAGCTTTGTGCCTTTCCCAGAAACTTCCGGAAGCTGTCCTAGCTGGTCCTCTGGGCCCTGGGAAGCCCTGCCTTCCCACCAAACCTGAAGGGCTCTCATGGAGCCCTGCCTTCTTCGTTCTCTGCCACTTGCAGGAGTGCTGAAGCTCCCCTTCAGGAAGTAGCTTCACTCTATAACACCACCTTCATTTATTCATTCAACAGATATCATGCAGCATCCAGTATGTGCCAGGTACTGGTCTTGGTGTCGGGGATACAGCAATGAACAAAACCAAGGCCCTGCTCTTGTGATGCTTACATTGTAGGGCAGGCTGACAGACAATAAATGGATAAGCAAGGAAGTATATGATGCCAGGAGGTTATAAGTTCTATGAAGAAAAATAAAGCCCGGGAACAAAGTGATGAAGATTATTTCATTGTATGGAGTGGGCAGGGAAGGACTCTCTGGGCTGATTACGTCTGAGCAGAGACCTGAGTGAGGGGAGGGCGGAGGCAGAAATCTGGAGCCAGATAGAGGGAAGAGCATGTGCCAAGATCCTGGGGCAGGATTGTGTGGCAGATTTAAAGTACAGCAAGAGGTTGGTATGTCTGGAGCAGGATGAGCAAGTAGAAGGGTGGTGGGGATGGGGTCCGAAAGGGAGCAAAGGAATTCTATGCTGAGATGGAAAGCCCCTGGAGGGCTTGAGCGGAAGAGAGGAATGTCACTCCCTAACTTATATTTTAACAGGAGCATGCTGGTTACTGGAGAGCGAGCAGGGAGACCAACTAGGAGGCCACGGCAATAATCCAAGTGGGTGGCGCTGGTGGCTTAGATCTGAATGGCGGCAGTGGAGATGATGACAAGTGGTTCAGTTCCAGATATATCTTGAAGATGGAGCCAGCGAGACTTATTCATGATTGGATGTGGGCAGGGAGACAAGAGAGGAGGTGAGGACGACTCCTGGGAGAATGGAGTTGCGGAAGAGCAGGTTTGCAGGGGGCAGATCGAGAGCCCAGGTTGGGGCAAAATTCGAGATGCGTACTCAACATCCAGGTGGAGAGGTCAACGAGGCAGAGGATTTGTGAGGCTCAAGTTCCAGAGGGGACGTCTGGGCATGAGGAAGACCAGTCCACTCAACCTCTCAGACATCTCTCAGGTCTCTGCACCCCCAGAGTCACCATCCTGGACTCAGCTGCCACACTGCTGGCCTGAGACCACAGTGGCCTCCCGGCTGCTCCCTCACATCCACTCTTGCCCCAGTTGACCATTCACTCCACAGCAGCTTGAGTAATCCCTTTAAGATGTAAACGGGATTATACCCTCTGCTGCTTCAGACACCCTAAGAGCTGCTCACTGCGTTTAGAATAAAATCTCATCTTCCTGCCCTGGCCTGGAAGGCCCTGCATGAGCTAGCCTCAGCCCACCTCTGCAATTCAGTCTGGAACCACTGTCCCCTTTGGGCACTCCATTGTAGCCTGACCTCCTCTCCCAACTTCCAATGCTCTGAGGACCGTCCTGCCCTGGAGCCTGGTACTTGCTGTTTATAGGATGTCTGCCGGGCTCTCCCCGCCATTGGCTGCTTTTCACGGATCAGGTCTTGGCTCAAGTGTTGTCTCCTCGGGACATCTCTGCCATCCTCTTGAAGGTAGCTGGGTCGCATCACCCTGCTCATTTCCTCCTTGGCACAGCCACTCTTTAATGATCTTCTTTATTAGTTCGTTCATTGATTGATGTGGCCCCATGAAGGCAGGGACGTGTTGTCCACCATGGCATTTCCAGAAAACATCACAGCAACTGTCACATAGTAAGAACTTGAGAAATGTCAGATGAACAAATGGGTGGCCTCATGCCTTTGACTCTGTCTCTGTATATTTGAACTTCTTGAAATATGTCATTAATGAGGATGATTGTATTTCTTCTAAACTGGACAGTCACATATATGATTAGACACACATGCTGGTCACCCTTGCTCTTCCCAGGCAAGACCCAGGCCCAACTGCCCAGGGCATGAGCCTCTCTGTTAAGCAGTTGCACACGCCTGTTGCAATATCATAATAGGATACTACAGAGAGAAGTGGTGCTTATTATAAGCTTGAATCTTTTCATTTGACTTACACTCACAATGACGAAGGGAATAATTGTTATATTAGTAACTTATACTGAAACAAATAGTCCTCCTTATTGTTCAAACCTCAGCAGAATGCCTGACACCTACTAGACACTCAATAACTATTTGTTGGGTGGATGAATGAATCAAACTCTTGAATCTAAGAGTACCCTGAGATTTCCAGGTGAGCTCTTTAAGCCACTTATCCTTGCAAACCCAGATTCTTCTCAAACCTGAGCAAGCAAAGGGAACACAGAAATAAATTGGATGCTGAGACTTAAATGATTACAACTTTGCTTTTTGTGTTTGTGTTCATAAAAGCCGCCTCAGGGCTGTCATCACGGTGCCTTTACAACAAGTAAATGTTCTATGTTCGAACTTACCAAACACGTTTAAATATTTTATCACTTGTGGCTTAGAAATCTAAACTGCTTTGACAGTTTTAAACCTGCCTCGTAGCTTCATCTTCTGTGGTAATTGGGAAGCACTGTTTTTAAACGCACACACGGTCTGGTGGTACAATGCCACTTCCACACGAGACTTCCAAGCGGACTTTGGTCTTCTATGAGGCTTCTGCTGCTTGAAGCGTTTGGGAATCCCTGGTCCTGCCAACCTCTCCAGACCTCTCCAGACCTGGGACCCCGCCTGCCAGGGGCTGCTCTCCTGGGTGAGCCACCACGTCTTTGGGAGAAGTTTGCCAATACCACCTTCCTGTCTCTGTTGCGGAAAGAGCAGGGAGAGGTGTGTCCATCCTGGGACCTGATGCCTTTTAATCCTGGTGCTGGGCTGGGGACAGAGAGGGAAAATGGAGTCAGGTTTGGAAGCTGAAAGAGTCCAAACTCTTCCATTGCAGAGTTTAGTCAAAGGTGCCCCTCAGGGACGCGGGTGCTCACTTGTTCTGGGAGGGGCCAATGGCAGTGGGCTGAGGGACCTAGCAGGGGGTGCTCCCAGCACCTCTCCCTTCAACTCAGGGCTGAGCAGACTGGGGGCTACATAATCTTGGCCAAGTGCACACCTCACCCAGGCCTCGGCCTCCAGGCTTCACAGTCAGGAGCTCCTTGGGCAGCAGGTGGGAAGGGGGCTCCCTTCTCTTCCACCCTTTCCAGTCCTCTGTCCTCAGCTCCGAGGCCTGCCTGCCCGGGGCTATAAATGGAGAGCCGGCCTCTGGGCAGGAATGCAGGCCTGGCTGGACCCCACAGTGTTGCACCCTGAGGGAGCGGCCAGCCCCAGGGCTCCAGGCAGCCTTTATATCCATATATATAGCCTCTGGAAACCCAATCCAGCCTGCACCTGCCCTGGGCTTCAAGCACCCTGCCCCTGCCCAGGCTGGACCTGTGGCTTCTCCCCACGGCTGGCACAGGCTGCATATCTGGCCAGGGGGTGGGGAGTGCCACAGGGCCAGAGGGTGAAAACATGAGCAGGCCAGGTGGGGCAGGGCCAGCCCCAGGTCCCCTCTCTGTCCCCAGTCTTTCCATCCTGTCCCTGGATCCACCCTGAGCACCCCTCCCCTGTCCCCTGCCAACCTTGTTCCCTGGAAAGGCCTGAAACTGCTGGCCCCCGGGTACAGACCCTGCCCTGGGGCCAGTCTGAGTTGGTCAGGAGGGTATGGACGTGGTCCCAGATTCAGGGCCAGGGTCCCAGAGATTCTCCACAGACACCACACCTCCCGCTCGGGGGTGCTCCCTGGCTTCCCACATGCAAGCAGGGCCTGAGAGTGCAGCAGATGAAATGAGAGTTGGAGAAAGGAGTCCACGTGGAAGGGGAAGGGAACAGGGAGACAACAAATGCCACATATACAGCCTCCTGCCCCCCACTGTGTGCAGGGTGTGCTATGTTGGGGGGCACGTGCACTGTGGGGGTGGATACCCACTGTCTCTGGTCCCCTCCATGATTCATTCACTCATTCAACAAATATTTATGCAGCTCCTGTACTGGGAGTGTGGCAGGGAAGAAAGCAGACAGACGTCCCTGCCTGCGTGAGGCTGACCTCCTAGGAGGCAAGGCCCCCGGTGAGCAAGAAACGTACTAATACGTGTATCACAGGGCATGTTCGAAGGGGAGACGAGCCGTGGAAAATGTCAAAAGCAGAACAGGGTGAGTGGGACTGGGGCGCAGGGCGGGCCTGGTTGCAGAATTAAAGAGAGTGGTCAGGTTGACATGGTGACATTTGAGCAAAGAGGTCAGAGAGGTTTGGGAGTGAGCCACGTGCCCATCTGGGGAAGAGCGTTGCAGGCAGAGGGAACAGATCATTATTGAGCACCTTCTGTAGGACAGTCACCTCTGCCAGGAGCAGAGGATTCTGGGAGGGACAAGACAGGCGTGGCCATTGCTGTTCTAGGCGCCCGTGGCCTGAATGTCTGGTGCCAGGTGGGCTGGGTGAGGGCCGGGGTGGCATGAGATGGGGTTTGAGGATGGCTGAGACAGGGGACTTGTGCCCACTGGGGAGGCGAGGATGAGATGCTTCGGCACACGGACCCACGTGGACAGCGCGTGTGTGCTCAGGGAGAGGGTGGAGGAAGGGGCTGTGCCTGACTGAGCCTGGCGTTGTGTGGGGGACCCCGCGGCCTGTGCAGCTCTCCACCCCGCCTGCCCCGGGCCGTGAGCACCTCTGCCCTGCCTTCCTCCCTCACCACGGCCACTTCTCACCTCCTGAAAGGGCTGAAAGGCCTTCATGGGACTGAAAGGGCCGGCGGGGGACATTCACGGGAGCCCAGACTGTCTGACAGATGCAGGGAGAGCCGAGGCCCAGTTTAAGAACCACCTGATGCCTGGCTTCTGAAAATCCCTAGGAGCTCATCATCCATTCTCCCTCCTTCCAGCTTATTCTTTACGTAATTGAAAACTTTCTGTGCCTCAGAGGCGAGGGCAGGGCTCTCTGAGGGCCCAGATTCCTGGGATCTGAAATGCAAACTCACCGTGGTTGACTAAACAACACAAATAAGGTGACAACAGCTTAATGACTGGAAGTGTTAAGGCTGGCAGGGTTCATGAAGGTGCTAATTATTCTTGCAGCCTAAGGGCATTAGGCTCCTGGGGTGAGGAGAGCTGTTAAAGGAGAGCTTTATATTTAATAGGAAATAACGTTACCAAAGTATGGCCTCTCCTCAAAGAGCACTTTGTCCCTGAGCTAAGATGGCGTGGATGCAGGAGGAGGAAGAAGGCCTCACCAAGTCACCTTCTACTTTATGCAGAGAAGGATTTGTGAAAAGCCAGAGGATGTCCCTGTCTCCTCTGCCTATGACACTCCACAGGGGGTTGTGCCAAGGGTGCAGCGTCTGGGCCCAGGACAGAGCTGACAGGCGCATTTCCTTGGAAGGACTGTTTGCCCCCCCCCCATACCGCCATGTCCCTCCGTGGAATGGCATGGGCATGTGTACTTCATAAACTGTGGACACCTCTCACATTCCGTGTATACCTCACACTCCATAGGGTACACCTCACACAGTGTACACTTCACAGTCTGTGTACACCTCTCATACCATGTCCACCTCACGCTCTGTGGGGTACACCTCACACAGTGTACACTTCACACTCTGTGTATACCTCACATTTCATGTATACCTCACACTGTGTATACCTCACATTCCGTGTACACCTCACACAATGTATACCTCTCACACCATGTACACCTCACACTCTGTGAATACACTCACACTGTGTATACCTCACATTCCATGTACACCTCATACAACGTACAGCCCCCACAGTGTACACCCCACACTCTGTGTACACCTCATACTCTGTGTACACCTCATGCAATGTACACCTCCCACAGTGTAAACCCCACACTCTGTGTATACCTCATACTCTATGTACACCTCTCACTATGTACACCTCACACTATGTACACCTCACATTATGTACACCTCTCACGTAAGTATATCTCACATACAGGACACATCTTCCACACTGTGTACACCTCTCACACCATGTCCACCTCACGCACATTACACATGCTATACGACGTACCCCTCATACTCCATGTATACCTCACACGTGTATATACCTCACCCGCTGTGTACACCTCCCCTACAGAACACGCCTCACACCCCAAGTGCACACCCGCCTGTCCCACACACTCACATTCTATGTCAGGAATGTCTACACCTTGGTCCCAGTGTGAACACTTGCCTCCCCCTGTGTGCTGGGAGCCCTCCACTCCATCCAGAAAGAAGGCACTAAGGGGCATATTGGACTGGCATTCGTGTCTTCTTTGCAGTTTCTGGTTTGAACATTTTAAGCGGGATCTTCCTGCCTAGAGAGGGTCAGGCCTCCATGTCAGGGCTGAGGGAGGAACAGCTCGGGGTTGAGGGGAGAGCTGTGGACAGGGGCCTGGGGATGGGGACGGCTCACAGGACAGGATCCAGTGGGCAGCTGTGGGGGCCTAGGGAGGGGCCTCGGCCCCCAGCCCTCTCCTGGGGCCTCCTTTCTGCCTAATCAGCCCACCTGCCAGCCTGTGGGGCTCCAAGGAGCTGGGATTAAGGCGCACACAGCCGTTGGGCTCCAGGGACAGACACCAGCTGCTACCCCCAGCAGCTGCCCCACCACGCTCCTCGGAGGGGAGGTCGGACGCCTTGGGGAGACCTGATTCTCCCCAAGACCTGCCCATCCTTGACCAGTGGCACCCAGGGCAGGAGTTTCCTGGTAGAGAGATGGAGGGCAAGGGCCTCATGACCGGTACCCAGGCTGTCCAGGGCAACCGTCATCTGCCTCTGCCCTATATCCTGTCCTGCCACCACCATGAAGGCTTCCCAGATTGCTACTTCCCTCCTGGTTTGGGAAAGTGATTTATGGCCCACATGCCCCAACAGGCCAACCTTCCCTCCACGCCTGAGTGTTCCTTAAGTACTCACTCTGTTCCCAGGCTTCAAGCTAGGCCCTGCAGCAGGATCTAGGGATGGTTCAGGCAGGGCCCTGGCCTCTGAGAGCTCCACCTAGTGGGGAGACGGAGACCCTTGAATGAATAATCAACACCCTGTGGGAGCACCCAGAGGCGGCAGGGAACTCTCCTGTGGATACCCTAGAAGACCCCCTCAGGGAGGATGTATGGTGTCCTTCTTCTTGGGTATCGAAGGATGACTGGGACTGCCCACCCGGAGAACCAGAGGGAAAGGCATTCTAGGCTTAGGGAACAGCATAAGTGAGGGCCAGAAGGTGTGACAACATGCCATAGGATGTTCCCGTGCGGCTGACACTGTGTCTGGGGTTTCTTTGGCCGTTTGGGACCTGCTGCCTTAGACGCCCCCCGAGGGGTAAACGGCTCTGTCTGAGGTGAAGCCCACTAGTTTTCGAAGCAAGACAACAGGTTAAGTCAAGGGTGGAAGGTGATGTGAGGAGGGATTGTGGGGAAGGACGGCCCCCATGTACAGTGGAGAGAGCCTGGACTGAGGCCAAGGACCAGGGTCTTCACTGTGCTGGCTGTGTGCTGCCCTGGGGTCCTCCCTGAGCCCCTCCGAGCCCCTTCCTGCGTCTCACTTTCCCCACATGCAGGATGGAGGCATTGGACTCCTAGCTCCACTCACACTCAGGAAGGGGTCTGGCCAGGGTCCCTGCTTCTCCCTGGCCTTCCAGCTCCCTCTTGGGCCTCCCTTCTCAGCATGGAGACTAGAGGCCTGTACTTTGACCTGCACCCCTGGCCCGGCCTGGCACGGGGCCGGCGGTGGGTGAAGCAGTAGCCTGAGTGAGGCCGGGGCTCAGATGAGATGCAGAAGGCTGTTCCTCAGACTGGAGAGGCAGTTAACTTGAAGGTCCCCACCCGAGGAGCGCCAGGGGACTAGGAATGTCATAGACGTTGGCTTCACCTGAAGATGCAACACAGCCTCTCTCAGAACTTGGCCGTGGAGAACATCGTGCTGATCTTGCCTGACACAGAGACTGGGTCACTGGTGCCTGGGCCTGTGTTCCCAGGTGTCTCCGCTGGACTTAGGGGTCAGATTGACCTGGACTCGAATGCTGGCTCTGCCCCTTCCTACCTCGGGTAAGTCACTTCCCCTCTCTGTCTCGCTTTTCCCAGCTGTAAAGTATGACTTGTCCTAACACCCATCTAGAAGGATTGCAAGGGTTATACGCCAAGGCACACAGCATGCGTGTGTGGAGCCCCTCTCGTGGCACACAGTAGGAGCCTTGGGACTTGCCTGGCTTGCTCTCCCTTTGGACAGAAGCTAGGAGCAAGCAATGGATGGGGTGGGGCTGAGGCAGTGGGGGAGCCCAGCCTGTCTATTCTGGGCTCCGGACTTCTTGGAACTGGGGCCATGGTGGGGTGTGGGGTGGCTGGAAGTGTGGGTAACCATGCAGCCTGTGAAGTATTGTCTGCAGCAGCAGGAGTCACCGCCTCCACTGTGCGCACGGGCAGCCTGCCAGTCGCCCCCAAACAAAGCTTGGCCCGGGGGAGCAGAGCGGGCTGATGACAGATGCAGAGAGGCTGGTGCAGGCAGGGCCAGGGGCTGGGGGCTGGGAGAGGCCCGAGGACGCAGCTCTGTGGAAGGCACCCCCAGAGAGGGCTGAGGCCCAGCAGAGTCCACATCTCAGTGGCCAGCCAGTGTGCCCTGCCTGCCCCAACACACGTGACAATGTTTATGTCCATTGAACAGTGTAGGAATCTGAGGCCCAGGGTTCCAAGCAGCCTGCCCAGGACTCTCGGAGGCTTGGCCATGGAGGCTCTGGGGCAGGCAGGCTGGTCTCTTGGCTCTACATACCTGGCCAGCTCCAGGAAGCCCAGACCTCAGAGACAGGGGAACGGACTTGACAGCTTCTTGAGGCCCCTTTATGCCCAGGATTCTCTGGATGAATAAGGATGAACTTGCCCCGCCTCATGCCCTTGAAGCAGGCACATCCCCACCTGTGGAAAACAAAGGGAAATGCAGCGTCCCCAGGGGCTGGCACTGATTTGGTTTCTCTAAGGTCAAGAGGTGACTACCTCTGCCCTGACATACGACCTCTGACGCGTCTGGTTCCAGGGCCTTGGGTCTCACTGTCCTTCCTTAGCTACTTTGGGATGGGGGCTCAGAGTGGGCTTGTCCAGGAACTAGAGGGAGACAGGGGAGGTGGGCAGAACCGGAGGAGAAAGACATGTGGTCTGGGGGCCTTGCTGGGTCCATCAAATCTGCTCCTGTCCCTTCAGCCCCTCCCCTGCCTCTTTTTCCTTTCCCAGCCAAGCCTCCGTTTTCACTCTTATGAAGAATTTCAAACATAGAAATAGACACAATAGCATAATGACCCCGTTACCAGCTCTGACCACCATTAATTAACCCATGTCCAAACCTGATCTAGGAACGCCCCACTCACTTCCTCTCCTCCTGTTTTGTTGAAACAAATTTCAGACATTATATCATTTCACTTGTATATATTTGATTACGTGTCTCTAGAAGATAAGAACTTTTTTGACATAAGTACAACCCAATTGTACAGTAATTCCTTACACCAGCAAATATGCAATCAGTAATTGAATTTCCAATGATCTCATAAATGGTTTTGTTTGCTTGAATCAGGATTCAAACAGAGCCTACATACTGTGATTAGTTAATCTGTCTTTTTTTTTTTTTTTTTTAAAGATTTTATTATTTCCTTTTTCTCCCCTAAGCCCCCCAGTACATAGTTGTATATTCTTCGTTGTGGGTTCTTCTAGTTGTGGCATGTGGGACGTTGCCTCAGCGTGGTCTGATGAGCAGTGCCATGTCCGCACCCAGGATTCGAACCAACGAAACACTGGGCTGCCTGCAGCGCAGCGCGCGAACTGAACCACTCGGCCACGGGGCCAGCCCCTAGTTAATCTGTCTTTTAAGTCTCTTTACAGCTCTTCTATATCTTTTTTCCTTTGCAATTTATATATTGAAAAAAACTGGATTGTTTGTCCTGCAGAGTTTCTTACAGTCTGGAGATTTCCAATCGCATCTCTATGGTGTGCGGGTTTTTTCACACATTCTTTTTTACATGCTGATATAATTTTTAGCTGGAAATATGGCCACCTGGCAGAAGACTACATTTCCCAGATTCCCTTGCAGCTAGCCATAGCCATGTGAGTACATTCTAGCCAACGGGGTGTGAGTGGAAGTTATTTGCATGCAGCTTCTTGGTTAGATTTCTATTCTGCTTCCCCCCCCCCCCCCCCCCCCCCCGTTGGTTGGAATAGGAGTGAATGGCAAGAGCTGGAGTAGCATCTGTGGTAGACAGAATAAGGCCGCCAAGATGCCCATGTCCTAATCCCCTAGAACCTGCGGATATGTTACCTTACCTGGCATAGAGGACTTGGCAGATGGGATTAATGTAAGGATCTTGATGGTGAGATTATTCTGGATTATTTATGTAAGCCCAATGTCATCACAAGAGTCCTCAAGGAAAAGAAGGTGGCAGGAGAGGCAGAGTCAGAGAAGAAAATGTGATTACAGAAGCAGAGGTCAGAGTGATGTGGCCATGAGACAAGGAATGCAGGTAGCTTCTAGAAGCTGAAAAAGGCAAGGAAAGAATTCCTTTCTAGATCCTTCAGAAGGAACACTGGGCTATCAACACCTTGAACTTAGCCCTGTAAGACCCATGTCAGACTTCTGACCACCATAATTGTAAAATAAAAAATACGTGTTACTTTAAAGCACTAAGTTTGTGGTCATTTGTTTCAGGAAACTGATACGCTCTCTTAGGTCACGTGATGGAAGTTGCTTGTTGAAGACTGTAGAGCAACAATCTCGAAAGAACCTGGGTCCCCAGTATTGTTAAACTGCCGTACAAGTCTTTGACCACCTCCCTGGAATGTTATGTATAACGGAATAAACTGTCTCTTTAGGTGTCTTTGTTGTTACCGCAGCCTGACCTGGATCCTAATTAATATGCATACCTCCTATGTGTCTGGGAATGACACGGACCCTGGGAAATAAAATGTATAATGCATGTGGTAAGCATGGTGGCTGAGATACGCCCAGGAGAGTGTGTGGTCATAAACCAAGGAGGCAAGAAATACTTGCTGGACTGAGCTGACTGCTGCTGGATGGGTGGGGATCGTTCTCTTTATTTTGCAGATAGGGCCAAGAGATTGGTGATTCTCCCTCAGGCAGACAGACGGCGTACCTGTCAGACAGAAGTCGAGGTTCTGGGGTAACCATTAGGGAAGATGAGAAGTGAGAGCCACACGAAGGGAAGCAGTGTAACCGATGTGGTTACATGGGCTCTAGGAGTCACACTGCCCGGCTTGTACTCCTCCCTCCGCCACTCACTGTGTGATCTTGGCAAGTTCCTTAACCTCTTTGAGCCTCGGTTTCCACATCTGAAAAATGGAGATATTAATTTACATTTGTCAAAGTGCTGGATATGAAGGAAGAGAATGCCTGAAAAGTGGATCCAAAGCACAGAATCGGGCACACAGCAGGAACTCAAGAAACGGTGCTATTCTCAAGGTCTCCCCTGTCCAAAACTCAATGGTCAGGCCCACCTATTGGATGTTAGAGAGGTCCAGCACCCCTCAATCTCTGTGCACTGCCAATATTCAAGCCTGGGTCTCTCCCACACAGACTTCTAGAATAGTCACAGCTGCCACTTAACAGCCCTGCCCAAGTCAGGGAGGAAGAAGAGAAAGGGACTGCCCAGGGTGCCCCCTCCCTCGATTTCCCTCTCTTTCGTCCTACGTGAGGATGGACACTGAATTTGGCCCAACGGGGAGCAACCAGCAGCAAATGTGTAGGATCCAGGCGTAATTCTGTTAAAATTGTTTCCAAGGGCTGTTCTCTGATCCTCTCACCTCCAACAGCTCTCAGGAGGAGGGGCCAGAATGGAGCTGCAGTTTTATCACTTGTTGCAAATGGTTCCCATTCGCTTTGCTCACTCATGCATTCTTTCGACAAACCATGAGCTTTCGCTCTGTGCCCAGCTCTGGAAGGTGGAAAATTGAACAAGCCTTGGTCTTTTCCTTTAAGTCTTTAAAGTGCGAGGGAGGAGGGCAGATGGCGAAACATTTTATGACCTCAGACGGCAGACGAAATTAGTGCCAACTAGAGGGAGCAATGACAATCTTTGCACTGAACGAGAATGACTGGTGGGAGGTCATCAGGAAACAACTTTTTTGTTGGGGAGGGGTCTCCCACAATCCCTTTAAAGTTTCTCTTTAGCACTATAGCTCTTTTCCTGATCCTGGATGAAAACCTGGGCAGTCTCATGACTTCTCTGGTCTCTTTAAGGTAATAAAAAGTCTTCCTGTTATTTTAGGTTACAATACTGTGGAAGAATCTAAGATGTTCCCCAAGATTCCATTCTCCCTCTGCCGTATACACATTCTTAATAATCCCCAGGACTGTGAATTTGATGATTTTATTCCAATGAATAGGTTATGTTGGCACAGTTGACATTAAGACTGGGAGATTATTTGGGTGGTCCTGACCTAATCACATGAGCCCTTTAAAAGTAGAGAGTTCTCCCCAGCTTGTCACAAAGGAGGAAGTCAGGGATTCAAAGCATGAGAAGGATTTGACATGCTGTTGTTGGCTTGAAGATGGAGTTGGCCATATAGAAAGGACCTGAGAGAGGTTTCTAGGAGCTGAAAGTGACATCCAGCCAACAGCCAGCAAGAAAATTTGGATCTAAGTCATAAAACCATAAGGAACTGGGTTCTGCCAACAACTTGAGTGAGCTTGGATGTGGATTTTCCCCCAGAGGCTCCAGATGAGAACTCAGACTGCTGACGCCTTCCCTTCAGCCTCCTGAGACCCCGAGCAGAGAACCCAGCAGGCCAGGCCCGACTTCTGACTCGAAGGACTAATGGCGAGCTAACGAATGGGTGTTGCTTTGAGCCGCAAGTTTGTGGTAACTATGATATGCGGCAATAGAAAACTAATACAAATATAATCTCAATTCAGAGATTACAATGTCCGGTCTCATGAAATGATTAAAACTCTGAGAAGTGACTTCAGGGGCGGCTTCTCTCCCCTACCCTTCAGCCTGGGTGTGCTGAGGGTGGGAAATCCACAAAGAGACCTGCTACTCAGGAGGGAGAGGAGACGAGAGGGGTGGGGATGTTCTTTGACTGGTACTGTGTCACTATTCTAGTGGCAGCGCCTCCAGGCTTGAAAGCGCTTCTAAAGCTTACTCCTTCCAGCCTGGGTGCTTGCACGAGTTCTTAGAGATCCTCCTGCCCTCATTGCTGGGGACCTCTCACCTGCAACTCCGTTCCAATGACCTCTTGCAACTCTTGGCTTTCAGGGGTCCACCTCCAGGTTTCCTCTGCTGAGGCCCCATTGCTCTCCAGATGGCCTCTAGGGCAAGATGGAAGGCGTCCCATACTGGCTGTTTCTTATGTGGCCTACATCTAGCCCAGAGGAAGTACTCATGAATCCTTGCCCAGACATTTCTGCGAATGCAGCCTTCCACTCTGCAACTCCAGGCCATTTGACCCATCTTCTCATTCTTTATGTTTTGTATTCGTGACTCAGATGTCAGCCTACTATGTCGCCCAAACTACAGGGGAGGCATGTTAAGATCTCCATGTGGTCTCCTTAAAGCCCCTCTCTCTTGACTTCAAGTAAAGGAGAAAGCAGACCCCACTCCAACCCTGTGGGGGAATCTTCATGGCCCAAATAGCTCTCCCCAAAGAAAATCTCCCCTCAAGCCCTCCATGCCCTCAGATCATTGGTTCCCAGCCACCTCGTCAGAAATGCTTGCATCTTAGTTGGGGACCTCACTTTGGAATGGGCCTCACTGAGCACTTCCACAGCATCTTCAACACAAGCGACTCATAGTGGAGACACAGAGAAAGGACTAAGGAACACCTTGGCTGGAGTGGGAGGAGAGGAGTGGGGAAGGTCCCAGAGAAATGCATTTTGAGTTAATCATAGATGAACAGAGAGGGAAGGAAGCTGAGAGACCAAAATGGGCAAAAGCAAAGAACTCTAAAAGGGCATTGTTTTGTAGGGACAGTCCAACAGAAGAATGGAAAGTTCATGGCTTCTGGAAGGAGACCTAACTTTGAATCCCAGACCTGCCACTTACGGCTGCGTGTTTTTGGACAGAGTGCTTAACCACTTTGCATTTCAGTTTCTTCATCTAGAAACTAGTGTACCCAAACCTGGAAGCAACCAAGATGTCCATCAGTAGGTGTGTGGATAAATGGGGATACATCCAGACCATGGAATATTATTCAGCACTAAAAAAGAAACGAGCTATGAAGCCATGAAATGACAATGGAGGAACCATAAATGCATATCACTAGGTGAAAGAAGCCAGTCTGAAAAGGTCACATACTGTATTATTCCAATTATATGACATTCCAGAAAAGGAAAACTATGGAGACAGAAAAAAGATCAGTGGTTACCGGGGGTTAAGGGGGTGGGAGGGTGGGAAGGTGAACAGGCCGAGCACAGAGGAGTTTTTCGGGCAGTGAAACTATTTGGTAGGATACAGTAATGGTGGATACCTGTCATGATACATTTGTCCAAACTCACAGAATGTATAACACCAAGATGGAACCCTGAGGTAAACTATGGGCTTTGGGTGATAGTGTGCCAACGCAGGCTCATTGGTTGTAACAAATGTGCCGCTCTGATGTGGAATGTCAATGATGTAGAAAGTTGTATGTGTATGGGGACAGGGGGTATATGGGAAATTTCTGTACGTTCTGCTCAGTTTTGCTGTGAACTTAAAACTGCTCTAAAAAATAAAGTCTATTTTTTAGAAAAAGATATATATCTGTTATCTATTACCACGATAATGCTATGTAATGATCCACCCCAAAACTCAGTGGCTTCCAACAATAAGCATTTGGTGTATGAGTCTGCAGCTTGCCTGTTTAGATTGGGCTGTTCTCCTGGACTCATCTGGGCAGCTGTTCTGGCCTCAGCTCGGCTCCCTCACATGTTGTGGCCGCCTGGCTCCTGGCTGTTCCAGACCGGTCTCGACTGGGTGAGGGGGGCAGCTCGGCAGGCTAGCCTGGGCATGTTTTCACAGTGATGGCCGTGGTGCAGAAGTGCAAGCAGAAGCACTCCCGTGTTTTTTCAAACCTCTGCTTGAGTCATGTATGTTATCTCTTGGGCCACAACAAGTTACATGGTTGAACTCAGGACTGAGGGATGGAGAAAGAAGCCTCTTGATGTGAAGAGCTGCAGAGTCGCGTGACAAAGGGCATGAATACGAGGAGAGAAGAATAGGGTCTGTCAATGTAGTTAGTCTACCACGTGGGCTAATAGTACACATACCCCACGGGTTTGTTGCAAAGATTAGATGTGGTCAAATATATGTGTTTAATGTAGGCCTGGCCCATGCTAGGAACTTATAAAGTGGTTGGCTCCTCCTCACCACAGGACTCGCAGGCTATTTCTGGGACTTTAGGGATAGAGTAGATGATACTGAGGGTTGCTGGATACCACCGTAGCAAAGGTTAACGCATGATTTTGCTTCGCTCAGTAGACCTACCAGTGGGACTGTCCCCCAGGTCTCGGCTGTGGCTGTTTCTCAGGTTGGGTCTTCAGCCATAACAAGCACAAGGCCACCGCTTGGCAGACACCTGCTCATCGTGTGCAGAGTTATGTTCATCTGAATAGATCCCTACCAAATGAGAGGCGTCCCTGGAAGTCTTTCAAACCCTTGGCTTCCCTCTTACTACACAGACACAAGTCCCAGACAAAGGAAAAGCGATTCTCCTGCCTTTTGAGCAATAATGATGATGACGATAACAATAATAATATTAATAGCTCCCACCTACTAAGTAGGCAAAACTGAATCTCATCTGATCCTCACGTTAACTCACCAGGGTTAGTACTATTGCTCTCCTCACTTCACAGATGAGGGAACTGAGGCTCAGAGAAGCCACCCAGCTGGCAAGTGGCAGAGCTGGGACTTGAAGCCAAGTCTCTCCCGCTCCAAGGCCAAGACTCTTAACGACTTCACTTTTTCTCGCTTAAAGGTCTTGTGTTTATTCTGCTCATCTCAAGTCGGAGGTCACTTGACATCTGTGCAACTTTTTGCCAGCCCACTTCAGCCGTTGTCCATGTGCTTCATGTCACACACGGACAAGGAACGACACACCTGCAGTGAGGGGTCATGGTTGAAGGGAATTTTTCCAGGTCTGTACAGGTGAGGGACCCCCAACTGCAGGGCTGTCCTCTCCTCCACCCTAGAGTTACCCTGGAAACCTCCCCCTTCCCTTGGAGGCCAGTGCCTGCTGGTCATTCCTGGGGACAGCCCGAGGTCTTGGCCAAAGCCAAGGCCGTGGAGCTGGCCCTCCTCCCAGGGCCCTGACCTCTCATGGCTTGTGTCTAGGGGTCAGTGAGGAGCAGGACTCCGGGAGGGAAGACAAGGCCCCAGTCCTCAGGTCTGAGTTGGAGAAACCCGAGAAGGCCCCCGGACAGCTGACTCTGGGCGCCACGTTTTGGAGGCGGCTGCCCCCTCCCCCACACGGGCTGTGCTGTGAGTCACGGGTTTTAAGCTGAGCACTCTGGGAGATTAACCAGCTTTGTGACCAGCTGCTGGAGGAGGATACTTGGCCGAAAGAAGCAGGATAAAGTTACCCTCTCAGAAGTTTATAGGAAGGCCCATAAATGCCCCCAACTGCTGTGGGGCCCACGATCCGGGGTGCTCCTGGATGCTCTCCCTGCCTGGACCATCAATGGCTGTACTCAACCCTCTGGTCCTCACTCACCTGGCAGGTTCTGCTGATCTGGCACCCATTGGGAATGCCCGCCACTTGGGGCCTAGTGGTTCCAAGAGGGGTCTTGGGCAGTGGGCCTTCCTTCCCTAGACGATACACGTTAGGAATAGAGCCCGGGCTGGAGTCAGTGGGAAGGGCCTGGCTCCCGCCTGGCTCAGGCCCAGGGCAGAGGATGATGGGAAATGCCTGGAGCAGGCTGGTGGGCCACTGCCACACAGGCTGTCCCAGGCAGGGTGAAATGGACAGGAAGGTCCCCACCCCAGGACCCCAGAATGCATCATGTTGAGGGGCTGAGGGAATCCTACGATGGGGAGGCAGAGGCCTGGGTTCTAGGCCGGCTCTGCCACTGACCCTCTGGCCTTAGTGTCCTCATCCACCAAAAGGAGGACTTGTGTCCGCCAGCCATTTTCAAATGATGTTCTGAGGTGTCCTGGGCCACTGAGAAGTGCTACAGGAATCCTACCACTGTTGGATGAGAGTTGCAGGCTAGTAGGATTCCCCACCTCTCATATTCTCCCCCTCCCCCCATTTCACATATTTGTATTCATCAAAATAACCTCATTTCCCCCCCCCCTCTGATTGACTATCCATTCAGTCAACAATTATTCATTGAGTGCCTACTATGTGCCAGGCCCTGATATAGCCAGTGGAGAACGGTGGTGTTCTTTATAAGAAATAAGAGTTATACACTTGAACTAATTAAATTAATTTCTAAGAACAGAATGGCACCTCTATCTGCTTTCTGTATAAAAACTTACCTGAAGACAGGACTCTGCTCCTCACACAGTTGGCTTGGGATGCTCTCCTGGGTGCCTTCCTGTCCACCTGCCTCCGTTCCCAAAGTCCTAAGTGGCCAGATCCTCGGGGAGGTCCCAGGAAAGGGTGAGGGGGAGGCATCTTGCCCCCAGGGTAGCCGTTGGCATGGAGGTTCCTCCGCGTGGAGGGGCACAGTCTGAGTGAGGCTCTGAGTGCCCTCTCTACTGGGGCCCGAAGGGTGTGTGGGCAGGAGAGGTGCCGGGTGCAGCCTCTTCCTCTGGATCCAAAGATGGCATGTCCAGGAGAGCCCACACCAACCCCGGCCCCCTTCAACCTACCCACGGCCCCACTGGGGCCACTACCGATGCCAGCCTCTGCCCTCTGCCAGGTGTCTTACACACAGCTCCCTAATCCTGGAAGTTGGGTATTTTTAGCCACATTTTACAGATGAGGAAATGGAAGGACCTGCTACAGGCCAGGCCCATGCAAAACACTGGGGTACAGCAGAGAGCGGGTCAGGGTTGGTTCTAGTCTGGTGGGAGGTGATAACAGTACTATCTGACACCTATTACTACTTACTGTATGACAGGAACTTTTCCTAGATGAACTCAGTCTCCTCACTCCACCATATTATTATCCTTCCCATTTTGTAGCTGGGGAAAGGGAGACAGATTAGTGTTCAAAGGTCATAGAGCATGTAAGATGGAGCTGGAATTGGAACCCCAGCCCTTGCTATGCTGTCTAACAGCCAAGGTAACGTCGCTCCACCAGCATTCCTCGATGCCTTCACTGGGGCGATCGAGGGAACTGGACAGTCCTTGCTCTCCCAAAGCCCCCACTCAATGTGGGAGGCAGATGTACAACAGAGAGTCACCTCCAGGGTGAGGAGAGCAGCCCCTGGGGTCAGCACTGAGAGACAGGGGCGGGGAGGGGCTGGACGTGAATCCCAGCTCTGCCTCTGACCAGCGAGGTGACCTTGGTCAACACACAGAACCTCTCTGAATCTCAACTGCCTCCTCAGAAAGATGGGGATCACCACACCCAGCTGTCAGGACTGATTAGGATGACATAGATAACGCACGCACAGTGTCAAACACGGTGCAAGGCCCACAGTCAGCGCCTGGGAAATGGGAGCTGTTATTATCAACAATAGGAGGAGGAAGAGGAGGGTTTCAGAACGTGTCTCTCTGAGTCCTGCTCTGGGCCAGAGGCTGGCTCGCTGCACCCAGCCCTTCTCTCCAGCCCCAGTCTGTCCAGGCACCTGCTATGGGTCCTGGCATCCCTAGACAGGGACAGAGAAAGGCCAGGGTCAGGCCAAGAGGGCGGGTGAGGACAGCACAGCCCAGCTCCTCACTGCTGGGCAGCCTGGCGGGGGGAGGCGGTGGGAAGGGAGGGTGGGTAGGGCTACTCCCAGCAGCTTGGTGCCTCCATGGAAGCAGAGAGGACATCTGTGTATGTGGAGGAGTGAGCTAGACCCTCCCACCTCTTAGAAATGAAGCCCCAGCAGGCCTTCTCTAGGAGCTGGTGGCAGGAGCAGGGTCTGCGGCTCTGCCTGCCCAGTGCCTCAGCTCAGTGAGCATTCTGTGCCTCTTACCATCCTCTGATCTCGGGCAGCTCCTATCTCCAGGAGATGCAGACAACATCCAAGGAGCCCATGTCAGAGGTGATCTGAGCTTCTGCAAGGAGACAGGGTGGGGTGGGGTGAGAGTGCTAGAGGGAAGGCTGCGTCGTGGAGATGGTTCCTGCACTCTAGAGAAGTGAGAGGCCTCCTTCCCGTCAGAGGAAACAGCATGTGCAAAGGCCCAGAGGCTTACCTATAGCATTAGATAAGAAGAATTCCCAATCCTATCACAAGCTTTGTCCAGATCCAATTTCTTTGATAGAAAATGGGCAGTTAAAGCAAGTCCGGGGCCCTGAGTTAGGTCTGCTTAGGGATGGGCTTGAGGAGGCAGTTCTGAGTTTATGGGGGCAAGGAACACAGAGACCAGAACTCTGCCCCTGTGGTCTCCATCCAGCACCAGAGATCTGGGCCCTGCAGGGCAATGCTGAGACACTGCTGTGGGGAAGTAGACAGCTTGTGGGGGGCTTGTACCCCAAAGGCTATATCTGCAGAGGCAACTTGGGCAGCAGGCCCCAAGGAGGGTGAGAATTCTTCCTGATACCCACTAAATGCACACTCAGAGGACAGAGATGTCCCATAGGGTCTTGCCCAGAGACATTCATTCTCACAGCACGGGCCAAGGTCCTGGACAGCGACAGTCAACAGAGGGTGATAATAGGGACTGTCATATCAGAGAGGCACCCCCCAGTCAGACCCCCAGGGACTCAGACCCAGAGCGAGACATCACAAGGTGACAACTGCTCACAGCGACACACATCAATTGCCCCCACTTGTTCCTCAACACCCTGCCACAGGGCCACACACCTTCAGGCCGCTACCCTTCCCAGGGCGCCCTACGCTTCCCTTCCTCACTCAGGGCGCCTCTCAGTCCAGCGCAGCCGGTGGCCGTCAGCGACAGCCGCGGGGCCCCGGGTCCACACGTGCGCACGCCGCCCATGGCCGCGCACACCCCCGCGCACACGCCGGGCGGGCTAACGAGCCCACAACCCTTCCCGGCGGGAGGGAGCCAGTTGTCGGGTGGGGCCGCGCGGTCACACAGCATTAGCCCTGCGGCCGCCCCGCCAGGTGCGGCCACTGCCCCTAATCCCTGGCCCTGGCCCGCTAAGCCGGGCCTGAGCGACGCCACAGCTGGGGGCGGCCGGCCACGCGCCGCGCATCCCCGCAGCCCCGGCCCACCGCCCTCCCAGGCACGCGCCCCCGCGGGCCCCTCCCCACGCTCCACCCGCTCCCACCTCCCCGACCCCTCCACCACCCACTGACCCCGTGCTCCCACCCCCGCCTATCCCTGAGCACCCCACGGCCCCGCCCCCAGGCCCGCCCCCTATTTGCCCATCAGGCTGGCGGGAGCCACACCCCATCGCAGTCTGTCTGCGGCGGGACCTGCGGCGCCCAGCCCTGCTCAGAGCCACCCGCCTGCCCGCTCCGTGCCCACCCCGCCACCGGCCCATGACTTGGGCTGCCACCTACTCCCTTTACACCCCCCTCGCTTACCTGCTCTGCCTCTCAGCCAACCAGACTTCGGCCCCCTCCCTGCCTGGATTTGTGAAGTTCGGGTGGTCCTCTCTTCCCCCACCACATATATTTACAGCCTCCACCTGTTCCTGTTAGTCCCGGGCAAAGCTCACCTCCCCACAGGGCAGCCAAACTTCCATTCTAATCCTCTGACTCTTGCTAGACACCCCGGACGGATCTCAGGATCTTTGGGGGGATCCCAGGACCTCTTTGAACCTCTTTTATTTGTCTGAAAAATAAAGAGGTGTGATTTGAATGACCTCTGACGACTCTTTTGCCTTTTTGTATCCCACAACATTAGCAAGGTCGTGTACTTCCTGTGATCTGAATGTTGAAGACAGATGAGTGTGGGAGGGCACCCACTGGCCCCGTGTCCCCACCCCATCTTATCCCGTCACTTACCTCTTAGGGTCTGCGCCAGCCAAGGCAGCTTTTAGCCTCTGGTGTGGGGTGGGTAAGAGACGACAGGGAGGACTGGGTCTTTAGGTCTGAGCCAGAGCTTGGGGTTGGCTGGGGGGTCTT
This sequence comes from Equus quagga, assembly GCF_021613505.1. Lineage (NCBI taxonomy): Eukaryota > Metazoa > Chordata > Mammalia > Perissodactyla > Equidae > Equus > Equus quagga. The sequence continues at coordinate 12,377,613 of NC_060280.1, forward strand.
TGCCACCTTGGCATGCCCCCTGGAAGGGTGTGACTCTGGGACTGGCCTGCTGGGGGTCCTGGCCTCAGGCACTGCCAGCATCAGTGCTGATGGACAGCTCTGGCAGGTGGGAGCTGGCTGGTCACCCCTGACAACCCTGCCCACCTGTCGCCCTCCTGCTCGGGTGACCGGCTGCCTGACCCACTGACCAACTTCCTGCTGCTTCCCGGCACCCTGGGTACTATGTGATCGGGGCTGCAGTGCCCTGCCCCCTCTCCAGCTTTTCCCAGCAACTTACTGGCTCAGAGCACATGCACACAAATGTCATGCATATGCAGTTTCACGCTGCACACACAGACGTGTGCACTAACACAGGGCCGCAGGCACGCACGCCCCACATCAGAGCCTGCGTTGTACTCAAGCAAGCTGAGCCAAATTCTCCTCCTCCTGTGGGAGAATAGAGGCATTGCCTTCCCTGTAGCAATAGGGCCATGTGGTAAAGGCAAAGGGCTTACGTCTGGGCCACCTGATGCCTGACGCTCTGTGAGATCCTAACTGTGTGACCTTGTCAGCCGCCCTGCACCTCAGGTTCCCCATCTGTTAAATAGAGCTGATTGTAAGCATCTGTTCACAGGACTGTTTTGAGAATCAAATGAAACAGTCCATGGACAGTGCTTAGAATGGTTCTTAGTTCAATGTAAGTCCACAGTACATGTTAACTTTTAATATTATTATCCAGTGGGGGCTGAGGGGCTCCTGGGCACACCGTAGATGATAATGTTTCTCTAATCTGTCTTTTCTGGCCATAACTGTTCAAATGGCTATGTCATCCTAATAGCATTTTTATTTGACTTTCCACATTATGAGAGGATGTCACTTGCCAGATGAAATCAGGATGTGCTGTTTCCACAGCTTCACCTGGATCCTGGCTGTGACTGCCCATTCTTTGCTGTTTAAACACTATGAAAGCACTCAAGGCTGGGCCTGAGTTCTTTAGCGAACTCCAGGCTGGGGTCTGGAGCCCACACATCGCCTCTTCGGAATCTGTTTTGGACCCTCTCCCCGGATCAGGATTCCTAGTCTGAGGATCCACCTCCTCCTTTCTGGAAATGAGGACACATCTACCCCCTCAAACAATATGACCCTTCCATCCCCCAGATCTCCCAGTAGCACGTTCACAGTCTCGCTTCACATGCGCTGGGGTTGTCAGAGTGGGATTTCTTGGGGCCTAAAGAGAAGAATGCACTTAGCAGAGCTCCGAGCTCTAGGACAATCTTATTCAGCATCTCCTCCTCCGGTCTGCTCCAACCAGACCTCATTTTGCCCTGGGAAACATTTGAGAAATGAACGAATGAGGCTGTTCCCCCTGTGGAGACAATAGATGCGTGATGAAACCGGAGAGTTCTCCTGCATATCCGCCCCCCTCGGCCCCAACAGGAAGTCTTCTTTGTTCTGCTGCTTACACTAAACAAAACTCTAGAAATCCTTTTTCTACCTTTATCATTTTCCCAAGTCTCATTCCCCCCGGGGCCTCTCTGTGCCTGCCTCCCGTCACTTATGTCCTCTCTTTGGTTTATTATCCTCAGGTGTGTGTCCTGCCTCTGTTTTTTGGGCATGTTTTTATTTACATTCTTTATTGTAACTATGATAAAGTATTATCGCCTCTCTTATAAACCTTCCTGCACTGGTTATCTATTGTTGCATATCAAATTACCCCAAAACTTAGCAATTTTAAACAATAACCCTTTATTATCTGGCTGTTTCTGTGGGTCAGGAGTCCAGGAGCAGCTTAACTGTGCCTCTAGCTCAGGGTGTCTCAGAGGCTGATATCAACCTGTTGGCTGGGGCTGCAGTCATCTCGCTGCATGACCAGGGGAGGATCCATGTTCAGCTCACTCGTGTGACTGTTGGCGGGTCTCAGGTCCTTGCTGGCTGTTGGGTGGAGACATCAGCTCCTTGCCACGTGGGCCTCTCCATGGGGCAGCCCACAACGTGGCAGCTGGCTTCTCTCAGAGCAGGTGAACCGAGAAAGAGCAAGAGAGAGACTGCACCAAAACAGAGCCGCATCTTTTTATAACCTAATCTTGGAAGTGACATCCCGTTACTTCTGCTGATATTTGCCCTCAGAGGGAAGGGATTGCGTTATACCAGGAGGCAGAGATTGCTGGGAGCCGCCTTAGAGGCCGCCTACCACATTCCCCATGGGGCTTCTCCCTGTATTGTCTGCTCCGCACAGTGCCCTCGGGAGATATTTGTTCAAAGAATGAGTCGCATCATCAGGAGACACTCGGCAGAGGTCCTCTTATTCTGTATTGTTCTTGGATACTTCCAACCTCTCCCTCCACCTACCACACTTTTCTTCTTCATGGGGGTAACTTGCAATGAAATTTTTTAAAAGAATGTTACCTTTGAATAACACATCTGCTCATGAGAGTCTATCTTCTCTCCCGCTTTTTGAAAGTTGCCTTCCAAAAATGGGGACATGCTTGGCATTTATCTCATGCAGATAACCTCTGCGGTTATCACAAGTTCTTAGGCGACGCAGTTACTTTCTTTTAGGGTTCCTATCACCTTTTCATCCAACAGGTCAGGGCTAGTTTCAAAGAAACCATTCCCTATGTCACAACCTCCTGTGTACTCCTACAACTTATACCAACCTAACACAATGATTAGCTCCTGAAACTTGCCTCTGTGTGTCTGGTTCTGAATTCTCAACAATGACCTGTCACAGGGCAACCGCTTGGTGAGTAGTCATTGAGCACACATCATGTGCTGGGGCTGGGCTAGCGACCAGGGAGACAAGGGTAACTCATGGAGCTCCCAGCTTCTGAATGGAACAGGCACTCAGGAATGCTCGCTCCTTCTCTGAGACCAAATTGTAATCAAGTCCACCCACATTGATTATCAGGTGCTGTAATGGCAGAATTTCTAGGAGTGGCTCCTCAAATGCGGCTCCTTAGTCCCCAGAACTTGTGACTGTGATGAGATACCACTCCTCTGATTGGATTATGTTACATGGTACAGTCGACCTTAAAAAGGTGATTAACCGCGGGGGTCTAACCTAATCACATGCGTCGTTACCAACTAAGAACTCTTTTATGCTGGTGGCAGAAGGGGAAGTCAGAGAGATTTGAAGCATAAGGACTCAGTGCACTGATTTGATTTGATTTGCGACTTTGAAGATAGAAGGGGCCGTATGAGAAGGAATGCAGGTGGCCTCGCGGTGCTGACAGACAGCCAGCAAGGACCAGGGCCCTGAGCCCTAAAATCACACGTACTGGACTCCTCCAGCAAATTGAATGAGTTTGGAAGCAGATTCTTGGAATATGTCTCATGACACCTTCCTATTGACACCTTGATTTCAGTCTCATGAGTCCTTGAGATTAGAACCTGGACATGCCCATCCAGACTTCCAATCTACAGAACTGTGAACTAATTAATAGGTCTTTTTTAAGTGTACAATTCAATGGTTTTTAGTATAATCACAAAATTGTGCAACCATCATCTCTATCTAATTCCTGAACATTTTAGTCACTTCCCCCAAACAAAGCCCATACTCATTAAGTAGTCATTCTCCTTTCTCACTTCTTCCAGCCCTAAGCAAACACTAATCCATTTTCTGTATGTATATGGATTTGCCTATTCTGGACATCTCATGTAAATGGGATCATACAATATGCAGCCTTTTCTGTCTGGTTCTTTTTGCTTAGCATGATATTTTCAAGGTTCATCCAAACTGTAGCATATGTCAGTGCTACGTTCCTTTTTATGGCCGATTAATATTCCATTCTATAGATATAGCACATTATATTTATCCACTCATCAGCTGACGGACATTTGGGTGGGTTCTACTTTTTGACTTTTATGAATAAAGCTGCTATGAACATTCATGAACAGGTTTTTGCATGGATTTATGTTTTCAGTTCTCTTGGGTACATACCTAGGAGTAGAATTGCTGGGTCATATAATAACTCCATTTTTAACTTTTTGAAGAACTGCTAGACCATTTCCTAAAGTCACTGCACCCATTCTCACACCCACCAGCAACATGTGAGGGTTCCAATTTCTCCACATGCATGCCAATAATTGTTATATTTGTCTTTTTTTTTTATTAAAACCATCCTGGTGGGTATGAGGTGGTATCTCATTGTGGTTTTAATTTGCATTTCTTTAATGACAACTGATGTTGAGCGGGTATTGTTTTAAGCCACTAAATTTGGAGTAATTTGCTACACAGCAATAGAAAACTAATACAGGTACTTTCTCACACCCAGGTGGCAAAAACGAAAATGGGGCAAAAGTTGACAACAAAATAAGCCCTTTGAGTTGAGTGGCAAAGGAGTCAATAAATGGCATTCTCATGAGGTGAACCTGGACTGCTGTGGGTGAGAGGACAGACATCTAAAGTTAAGGGTGGAACTAAATCAAGAACCAGGACAGTGACCCAGTTATGAAGGCATGGAAGGGCGGCAGACGTAGGGTGGATCCAAAGAATATTGGGAGTAAGTTGCTTCCAGTTTTGCCCATTTCTGTTGGTTCAGCCATAAGTATGGTTGTGTTAAAGGCACCTCAAAGTTTGCAACATGTTTGACTTTTAGTCACAAGTCCCTTGTAGCGGGACATCCAGATGGATGGAGACTTCATCACTGCTTAAATGGATCTGTAGGTCAGCCACTGGGACATGTTTCAATACGCCAACCTCCATTTCCGTCATCTAGCCAGAGAGCTTCAGGGCACATTCCTCTCCCCTTTCCCACCTTGATTCATTCATTCACTCATGAATGGGCCAAGTTCTAGTCTAGGCACATATGCATATGTAGGATACAGCAGCGAACGAAATACAGATCTTGTGGAGCTTACCTTTTAGCCAGGAGAGATGATCAACAAGCATAAAGATAATGAATAAATGAATTACATTCTCCAAGTGTTTTAGTGTAACATAAAAAAAAAGAAAAAGTAGATTGGGGTAAGGGAGATCAGGATGCTGAAAGGGAGAGACTTCAGTTGTAGTTAAAAGATGATCAGGGAAAAGCTTGTTGAAAAGGTGAGATTTAAGCAAAGGCTTGAAGGTGGTGAGGAATGAGCAGGCATATTCCAAGCAGAGGGAAAAATCACAACAAAGGTTCTAAGGCAGAAGCATGTGTGTCAGGTTTGAGAAACAGAAGGAGGTTGGTGTACCTGGAACAGAGGAGGAAGAGCGGTAGGAGATGAGGCCCTGGAGTTGATGGAACGAGATCATGCAGAGCCTTGTCGGCATTGCTAGGACTTTGGCTTTTAGTTTGAGTGATGTGGGAGAGCCTTGAAGAGTTTTGAGCAGAAGAGTTATGAGCCCTAACTTGCATTTTTAAAAGGATTTCTCTAGCTGCTGTGCCAAGAACAAATGGGGTGGGGAGCTAGGGCAGGGAGGGTAGAAGCAAGAGGACTTGGACAAAGGCTTCTGCAGTCATCTAGGCGAAAGATCATGGAAGCCTGGTTCACAACGGTAATGGTGGAGGGAGTAAGAAGTAGTGAGCTTTTGGATATAGTATTGGAAAGCAGAGCCAATAGGATCTCTTGACAGATTGGGTATGGGAGTGGAGAGGGGAGACAAAGAGAAGATTCACGATAGTGTGAAGGTGTTTGTCTGAGCAACGTGAATGCTGGAGTTGCCATAAGCTGAGACGGGAAAGGTCATATGGGGAGCAAGTTTGTGGGAGGAAATCAGGGGTTCAGTTGTGGATAGGTTAAGTTTAAGAGGTCCATTGGACATCCAAGTGATGACATCAAGCAGGCTGATAGACATAAGAAACCTGGGCTGAAGAGAGAAATTTGATAGTCATCAGCATATAAATGGTATTTACAGCAAGACTGAAGCACCAACACTGATGTTTTTGACATGCAGGATTGTTTGCCCTTCCCACTGAACAGACCCATCTTTTTTATGAAACATTTCCATCCTGTTTCTGAGGGATGAGTCGCATCCCACTAGGTCTCTGTGAAGCCTAAAAGATGCTATTGACTTTGTTGACTTAAAATCTCGAGCTCATGGGGTTTATCACCCTGCTCTGATCTCTGCAGTGGAAGCTACTGCATTATTCACCGGCCCCTCCTCCCAGGCGGCATCTCTGACAAGCTGGGCAGCGTCCCTCCATTGCTCTTCTTTCTCAGTCATTCCAGTAGATGCCATACCAGTTCTATCAGGCCATCTTTCTCCCTCTTCCTCCATTTTCTGTTTGTTGGTAGATTGGTGTCAGATCGAGAAGCTCTTGGTGTGGACTTCAATAAGGTACATGCCTAGGGAGTCTTAGATGGTGTTTTTAAGTCAGAGAGCGATAGAATTTTCAGGCCAGTCCTGTAAATTATGCTCTCAGGGGCAGGAGGTGAGGATGGCTGCCAAAGATGCTGCCTCCACCAGAGCCCCTCGACACAGGGCTGGGGGGATCCTGGAGTGAGGTGTTCCCTACTCTTGTCAGCTATTCCCTGTCTGTTTTAGCGATGGCTACACCACGGGCAGGCGTGCATGTGGCAAGTGAAGGAAATGGGTTGAGGGTGTCAGGGCATGATAAAGGAGCTGAGGTCTGGGATCCATGCCTTGCATCACTCTGCTGTACGGATTTGGGGTCTCACACAGTGTGACGAGCTAGAACACCCCTAGGAGCCCCACCGCGTTCCTCTCCATAACCCCCCTGCCCTTTCCCTCCTCTGGGTTCTCACTTCCCTCTTCCCTCAGGCCTGGCTCTCCCTGCCTCCTCCTTCCTCACCCCAGGCAGAAAGGGGGCCAATTCAGGGCCCTATGACTCAGGCACAGGGTGGGGGAGGATGTTTTGGATGCCGCTCTGCTGACGCTGGTGCCCTCTGTTCTTACATCCTCCTTAATTTACTGCCTGAGGAGGGGGCCAGGGCTCTGGAGAGGGGATTAGATGGTCCACACTGATCTGAGGCAACAGCTGCTGGGCTGGCGGCCGAGGAGCGAAGAGTGAGCAGGAGGCGGGGGAGGCTCAGGCCTCCACCAGGGCCGGAAGGGAACTAGGCGGGCATCCGGATGGGGCCCCTAGGAGAGCTGGCTCTGGAGAAAGCTGCCCTTGGTCTGAGGGGTAGGGCTGCAAGCTTCGCCTAACCAATAAGGTCAAGTCCAGGAATCACACAAGAAGGCCAAAGGCGTCATCTGGTCAACCATCTTGCAAGCCTTCTGGAGAAAATTAGGAAGTGTTTTCTTTAGCTTCCTTCAATGCAGGGAATGGAAGATTGGCTCTGGGGCCTGGGGCTCAAAGGGCCACCTCATCAAGCCCTAAGTTGCTGTATAATTGTGAGAGAGGCTCCTTAAAGTCCAGGCTGCCCCACTTTGGTTGGAGAAATCCCTTACTTCATCATAGCACTCTCTTTTCTCTCACTCACCCTCCACGCGCTTGTTCCTCAGGAGGCAGAAGGCAAACCAGGTAGCAGCATTCCCATTTGACAGAGGGGTGAACTGAGACCCACAGAAGTTAAGTGCCTTGTCTCATGTCACCCTTGGGGTCAGTGGCGTGGCTGTGATGAGAGCCCAGTGCTCCTAAATAAATTACTGTGCTTCTTGAATACCAGGGCACACACGTTGACATTTAGCACTGGAGACTGGTCTCTCTCCTTCCTTCTAGGCTATAACTCCAGGTGACAATCTTGTCTAATGGGAAATGGCCCAGGCGTGCGAGCCATTAACCTGGACTCTTTGAATCAATTAATGTCTCCTTTTCAGGGACTTGGTTTTCCCTTCTACATAATGGACAATATCTTGAATAGCACTGTGACTATCCTTAAATGCCTAACAGAGTACTGCCTTGGTCAGTCAAAGGACAAGAAAGGCTTTTGGAATCATTAAAAAAATTGGAGTGAAGATTTTGGGCTCTGGAGTCAAAATATCTGGGCTGAAATATAATCTCTGCCACTTACGACTGTTTCTCGTAAGTTTTTCCCCTCTTTGACTTCAATTCCCTCATCTTCTGTAGATAAGGGATAATAACACCTACCACAAAAAGCTGTTATGAGGATTAAAAGAGACAATGCATTCTAAAAGCCAAGGATTGTCCTTGGTGCATAGTAAATGCTAAATAAACTATAGAAAGAGAAGTGGCAGTAGCAGTTGGGGGTGTTACTTCTTGCTTGCTGATACGAGTGGCCACTGAGATGGGACCAAGAGATCCCAGGTTAGTGAACAGCTTAGAGCATGGTCCTCACCCTGGCTGACCAATCAGGATCACTGCATTGGAGACCGATGCTTAACAAGGTTCCTAGGTGACCTTGAGGATCACCCAAGGTTGGTAATCACTACCTTAGGGGACCTGCTTTGACGGTCAGATAATTGACATATCATTTGTTTGTAGGTAAACAGGTGCTCAGCCATTTAATAGTTTAAACACTTTCCCCGATTGGCACTTTCACTACTAATTAACTCCTAACTAGCCCTTCCTTCTCTGGGTCATGAGAAGGAACTCCCCTCTGGGGGTTCCCAATTAATGAGGTTTACCCGGCTTGGGGGCCCCTGGGAAGCAAGCAGGACTAATTATGCTCTAGCCCCCCAACCCCCTGGCCAAATCCTCTCCCTGTCCTTCATCAATCTTGTCCTGGCCTCCAGCTGGCTTGCATTAGCTCTGGTTTTCCAGCCCCCATGGCTACGGCTGTAGCTGAGAGGTTGAGCCAGTCCAGGCTGGATGGATCTGTCACCCGATCCTGGGTCTGTGCCGCAGCCAGTCCTGGAATCTGGGGCAATGTGATCCTGCCCTGCGGGAGCTCCTAGCCAGGCCAGGGACGCCATGGCGGGGCTCAGAAAATCTCGGCTGTCCCGAGTCCTCTGCCTAAGCCCCTAAGGATCACATGCACCAATTCTCAGAGCATCTCCTGTCTAAGTCCCTCATCTTAAAGAAATGGAACTAGGGCCCAGAGACGTGAGGCAGCTACCCAAAGTCACACAGTCTGTTCGCAGCAGAGCCTGCACTACGACTCTGAGCCCTCTACTCCTGGCCCAGGCACTTTCCCTGCCTCCTCCTGGAGAAGTTCTCTGTAGACCTATTGTCTGGGTGACGGGGTCTATATGGGGCTCCTGTCCAACCCCAGACTCCAAGGCAGACTAGATCAGGGGAAGGAGGTCTCTGAACTAAAGCACATGGTCCTTTTGACTCTGATTAAAGAAGTAAATTTCCGGTCATTTGAAGTTGGGAATTTGAGGAGTAGCAGGAATGAAAATACGGGAATAATTGACATAAGGGCAATAAATAAGTTTTCAAACGTCCTTTCTAAACATAGCATCACTTTTTAGCATAACTGGGGAGCACCGATGGTTGGATTTGACACAGAAGGATACTCACCTCTGGAACCCAAGTTTGCTTATTACAATGTTCACCCAAAGGTACGGAAACCCAGATCCTGAAACAGAAAGCCTCGGAGAGGAAAGCTTGCATTTTTTTCTTCGGTTGTTGAGGGAAAAGTCGAGAGAGTTCTCCAAAGACGGATCTTTCCCCCATCATTCCACTTGTTTAATGCCTGGATTTTAAATGTCTCGCTCAGACCTGCTTCCTTTGTGCCTCCTACGTGCTCTGAGCCAGATCTCTAGGACAAGAAGTGGTTCCGCTAAGGTTCTGAGGGTAAGGACAGCAGGGGCCATGTGGCTGTGTGGTCTTGGCCTTCCTTCAAAGTGTCAAGATGTGAGGCAGCTCTAGTCTAGAGAAGGGGGGACAGCCACCTCCCCTCAGAGCCAGCCTGGAGCTCAGAGGTGGCTCCTGGCATGAGTTTGTGGGTGTGCAAAACGGGCCAGCCCTCCATAAGAGCTGCCTTGTGTTGAGAAAGGTCTTACCGTGTCCCAAGGGCTTTGCATGCAACTTTTTCATAAGATAGGTATTTCTATCCCTATTATACACTCGAGGAAACCGAGGCCGAGAGCAGTCAGGCAGCATGTCTAACATGACTAACTGTCTAAGTGGCGGAGTCAGGATTTGAACCCAGATTTGTCGTATTCAGAGGTCAGTACATTTTTCTCCAGTGCCTTTTGGGTGGAAGTATGGCGTACTACACACTTCAGTTTGGGTGAGGTAAACGGGGTCACAGTTCTTGCTCCTTTTGCGTTTATTTCCCCATCGCTCTCTATCAGACCTCGTACAATTGTTCAGGAAGGTTGTAGTCTGCGTGTGTAGCCTTTGGGGTCTGCCCCGCAAGCCCCCGGCTCACTCTGACTTCAGCCACAGCCGTGGTGGAGAGTTCTATGCAAGTGCAGACTCTCCTAGTGTTCCACCTTCAGCAGGTGCCGGAGGCTTCCTGAGTTCTGGTTTGAGGTTTCTTCAGTGCCATGGGCTGAATTAGGCTGGAAGCACAGGGAGTTAACCTCCGCGGGAACAATTTTCAATCAGTGAGGGAGGGAGATGGTGGAGAAAGACTCCAGCGATCATCCATCAGGTGGATACTCCTGGGAGGCACTCTGCGCACTTCTCAGGGGTTCTGGCAGAATTGAGCCCCGATGCCTGCAGACAAGCCCTTGAGGAAACGCCCTCGTCTTGGCTTTTCCCATTTCCCGGGGTCGCTCTTCCTACTCCACACCTTTGCTTCCTGGGGTTGCCTTCTGGGTAGACCAGTCCACCAAACCCTTGCCTCTGGCTCTGCTTTCAGGGTGACCCAAACCAAGACCGTGTGCCTGTGTCTGGAAAGCGGTGTGAATTGGGGGCAGCACGGCAGGTGTGTGCAGGGGGACACTGGGTAGCCGAGTAGGAAACAACTTCAAACAGAAAGCAGCCTCTGAGGGACGCAGCCTCCAGGACCTCCTTTCCTTCCCTGGGGTTTCTCCACATACAAAGTTCCTGGAGCTCCTAGAGTGTCTGACTGAGAGGAAGGCATCCCGTGGTTACGGGAGCCGGCAGAGACATGTGGTTCTTGACATTTGTGGCAATGGGTGGGTCATCACTCACTGGGGTGTATCAGGATAGGCTGTCCCTGTCTCTAGTTGGGGATGTCCCTCAGCCCTCAGCGGTGGCTTCCCCAGGCTGTCATCAGCAGGGCTGTCTCAGGCAGCAACTCTTGGCCACAGTTTTAGTGAGCCCGTTTCATAGGTCAGAGTCTGGATCTTGCCAGGGTCGGGTCGGGGGTCGCCTCACCTGGTAATATCTTTAGAGATGATATCCAGCCACATCCTAAGCCTCTGTATAAAAACAAAAGGAGAATTTAACCAGCTGGAAAAATCAATTTAAATGCTTACAGAGAAACGGTAAGGCCTGACACTGCTGCCTCATTTTCGCGAGATGAATCACCAGAACGGTTGACCTCATGGCTAATCTATGAGCAAAGGCGCACTGGCAGTTACTGCTGGCGCGAGAATGGCCTCAGACCTTTTTCCTGGAACCCTGGCGCCAGGCAGAGCCCAGAGTGGCCTTTCACCGTTAGGAAGTCAGACTACCTCTCCAAGGAGCGAATTCCTAACTCAGAGATGCAGGCCTGGCTGACTCCTCCATTGGTCAGTTTCACTGAATAACCCCCTTTTTGCTGTTCCCGATTGACCAGTTCCATCCCCCCTCACAATGTGCAGGTCTCACTAGTCTGGTCCACCATGTGCTCTCCAGAGATCTTATTCTCTGATCGGTAAGTCCCCCCATGCAGTTAGCTGAAGTGAATCTCTGATTGGTTGGCTCTCAGACAACTTCCATCCAGTTCCTATTTAAAGGCTACTTCCTACTATGACCATCTGAATTTATGCTACTTTCTTAGGCCTCCCTTCTGCTTCATGCATCTTCCCCATGATGTAGAGTGAGGAGCAAAGCTTTGGAGTTGGATGAGATCTGGCTTTGAATCCCAGCCCAGCCACTCGTTACCTTTACAACTGTAGACAGAATGTTTAACTTTTGTATGCCCAGTTTTAACAGTGAAGAACACAAAAGTCAGATGGGTTCACATCACAGCTTTATTGTTTGCTGGCTCTCTGATTTCAAGTGGGTTTGAACTTCTCTGAGCCTCACTTTCCTCAGCCGGAAAGTAGGGCTATTAGTAGTGAGAATTAAATGCGGTAATGAATGTAAAGCATTTGTACATGACAAGTTCTCAATAAATGTTCGCTCTTTCTATTGTGTGTTTAGAGGGAAGGGAAGTGGCAGAACAGTGAAGACCCAGCCCTGCCCTCAAGTGGCTAAGGATTCAGTCTGAAGCTCAGCCGGCGTGCAGACCCGGGCAATGGTCAGTGATCTTACGGTGGAGTTCTTATCTTCCTGGGTGAGGACAACCCCAATGTCTGGGCTTGCCTGGGCCTGTCCCTCATGGGGTGCAGGCAGAGGCTTCAGGTGTGAGCCAGAGGTCCAGGAGAGACAGGAGAAGGTTGGAGAACGTTGCATTAAGACCAGTGGCTCTGAGAGACCCATGTGAGTCAGAGGTGGCAGGAGTATTTGTTGTGGCTGGTAAATATGCTAAAGCATTTAAAAATGAGCTTAAAAAGATTAACGAAGACAGGAAATTCACACTTATATGGGATTCAAATATAGGATATAGGATCTGGATTCAAACACATGACTATGGGATGACGATGTGTGACAGTTATGACAAGAGAGGAGGTGAGAGCTAAGGTGTATTACAGGGCATCCTTGCACTAGTCCATTAATACAATTTTCTGTCAATTGCCCAATAATGCTAAATAACCACTCTCCCAGTCTTTAATTGGTTAAGTAATTACAAGAGCTAAATACATTGTACTGGTAAAAATGAAAACATCAGTGGGTTTAAAAAAAAGGACACAAAAATTACTGTATTGGTCAAATTCAGCTTTTGGAATTCAGACTTTATTTTGTCAAAGAATGTTTCACCTGTATTTATGACTCTAAAATTTTAGGATTAGGCTATACTGTGCCTGGATTATTTTCATATGCAAAAATAATATACATATATCTGGTCAGTTTATGGGGAGGCCCTATGAAGACTGGTCATTGCCTGCCCTTTGCCAGAAGAATCTGGAAGCTTGTGTGAGCATCAGCAAGGATAAACTGCTGTGTCAGTAGTTGCTAGCCCTTTGAGACTCGGCCGCTTGTTGGCTGAAAGTACATAGAAATCTTTGTCAGAATCATAGCCAGGGATCATATATATATTTTAATACCTCCTGATGTGTTTGTTGATTCTAAGTGTTTTGGGTTTGTGCCCTACAGCATTTCCACCATCCACCTTTGGGCTGTGGGGCTGGAGGAGGAAAGGAGGAGGAGAGGCTGTAAGAGAAGTCCCCCATCAGACAGGAAGGAGAAACAGAGAGCTCTTCAGTTGCTAGGAAAGATGAGAAAAGATCTGGGTGCTGCCTCTAGTGCAGGGATACAGGGGAGAGGGAAGATGATAGACGCCCCAATAGAAACACGACCCCCCAACAGGTTCCAGAAAATGCTGCAAGTGTTCATTGCACGGCTGCATTTTCCCCCAGACCCACCCTCACACTTCGAGCTGCGTCTAGACTGCCACCTGAAGTAGTTTTCGTGTGCTATGGGAGAGATCCGGAAGCATTTGCACGACTCTGGCAAGCAGAGAAGGTAGCTGAGAACCGTGAGTCAGCAGACCTGCCCAGATGTTGCTGTGCCACGGAGGTGCAAGGACCCCCTCTTGTGTGGAGGACTTCCGTAACAGGAGGGTGCAGGGAGGCAGGCCAAAGCTGGGGATCCAGGTGGGAGTTGTAGCTGAGTCTCAGAGCAGTCATCAGCTGAAGCAGGAGCCCAACGGCAGGATGAGAGAATCATCTCCCAGAAGGCAATCATCAAGTGATTTGCATTTGCTGAGAGCACAGATTGCAAGATATCCAGTCACAGATTCTTCAACTACAGATGAAGGAGTACAGAGGTTCCTGTCTGGAGAACAAGTGGGTTGAGCTCTCCCTTCCCCAGGTGAGCAGAAGCCGTATGGCTCAGACCAGGGGTCCCTCTTCCTCCTGGTGCTCTTGTAGCACTCAGCGAGCAGAGAGGGAAGGGTGAGTGGGGAGCACTTTGAAGGACTGAGTAGCTACCGCAGAGAGAATTTACACAGAGCCTGTTTTAACTAGAAGAGTTGGAGTATAATTTTTTTCCCCACCTGCATTTTGTTGGGAGACTGAAACAAGATAAAAAATATTTAGAGAACAATAAAGAAAAGTATATTTTCTTGCATATCTGGATTGTAAAGCATAAATTGTAACCCAGTGTCCAACATATACGGTGACCAGTGGCATTGTCTTGAAGGCTATGCAAGAAACAACTGTTTTGGGGGCCAGCCCCGTGGCCCAGTGGTTAAGTTCGCCCGCTCCGCTTCCACGGACCAGGGTTTCACTGGTTCGGATCCTGGGCGCAGACGTGGCACCACTCATCAGGCCAAGTTGAGGCAGCGTCCCACATGCCACAACTGGAAGGACCCACTACTAAAAAATATACAACTATGTACTGGGTGGATTTGGGGAGAAAAAGCAGAAAAAAAGATTGGCAACCGTTGTTAGCGCAGGCGCCAATCTTTAAAAAAACCCAACGGTTTTAAATCAAATTTTCATGTTGTAAAACTCTCTTGGTTGAAAGGATAGTATTTTAAACATGTTTGGTGTTATCCACTCCACAGCATATGATGGTTCTCTGATCTGCAGATTCTTCAGAGGGAGGGATTATAATTCATCATTTTTCATCCTGTAATTGATACACTAACTGCTTATGGAGACCCAGTATTTCAGAGGCAAAGTATAGCTATTGCTTTTTTTGCATGTCTTACTCCAAACCCATTAACAATGGGTGAAAAATTCAGTGTGGCAGTCACACCAAAGGTGTAAAAGGACTTCTCAAGTGACCCTTCAGATTATTATCAATGCCACTTTGTGTCAAATCATTAAATGCTAAACTGGCAAGAAATAAGACTGAATTTGCCGGTGTGGTTACCATGAAATATTAACAACCTAAGTGCCTGCGTTTCTGTAGTATATTCTGCAGTTTGAACAATTTCTATCACTTTTGTCTTTGGCAGAATGTTCTTTCTCCAAATTAAAAACAATTCGAGATCTTTAAGGAACTATGTGGGGGGGGGGGGCAGCACCATTTGTGAGCGGAGCACAGCTTATCAAAAAGGCTCAGACGGCTGGACGCCCTCCCCACCAGGCACTGCAAAGTCAGAGCACACCCTGGATAATTTGTGTCAAGTTCTCCAGAGCACCAGAATATTCTTGTTAGATTGTCAACATTTGTTTTACATTTTCAGGGCTTTTTTTCCACGAGGTGTATTTTTTTAAACTAATAAATCAGTAAAATTATTGGTTACTAGTAAAGTTATGTGCCTATTAACTACAATAAGCCTTTTTTGTCATGCTCGGTGTTGGGTGAGACACATCAGGCTTCACACTGGGGTCATTTTTCCCGACAGAAGGTCTTGTAATTCCCGCCAAATCTGCCTAGAACGCCCACCCTTCAGTCCTGTGGGCTAAGGCACCTCCTTTGTGAAATGTGCTCTCCTGGTCAGTGGGGACAACACAAGATAGAACCCGACAGGAGGAAGGTAGGAGACAGGCAGAGACTTCGAGAAACGCTCTTACTGAGCCCTGACAGTGCGCTGGGCACAGGGCTACGCTCTTACAGGCATATTGTTGCCTTTAAAAAAACTTGCTATTGAAGTATAACATACATAGAGAAAAATGCACATGTGTCCATTTTGAAGAATTTTCATAAAATGAACACACCTGTGTAGTTAGCCCCCAAATTGAGAGACGGGCCGTGACAGCACCCCAGAAGCCTCTTGGTGTCCCCTCCCAGTCACTTCTGACTCTCCTAAGGGTAACTACTATCCTGACCTCCAGCACCGTAGATTAATTTTGTCTGATCTTTTTAACTTTTTATTTTTAAATAATCTTAGACTCATTAGAAGTCGCAAAAATAATAGAGTTCCATGTACCCTTTACCCAGCTTCCCCCCCCCCCCCCCCCCGTGGTATGTTACAGAACCACAGTGCATTAACAAAACCAGGAAATTGACGGCGGCACAATAATGGTAACTTAGTTACGCATCTTAATTCAGGTCTCACCAGTTTTTACACGCACTTATTTTTTGTTGTTGTCGTATTGACATTTTATCACATATGTACATTCATGTAATCCCCACCTCAATCAGGATACAGAAATATTTCATCACCACAAAGACTTTTGCCTGGTTTTAAACTTTATCTAAACGGTACCATGCAGTGTACTTTTGTTTCTGGCTTCTTTGATTGAATGTTTGCAAGATGTATGCTTGTTGCTGTGTGTAGGTGTAACTTGTTTATTCCGTTGTTGTATTCCATTGGGTGCATATCCCACGACTTATTTACCTGGTCTGCTGGTGGTGGACTTCCGGTAGTTTCAATTTTTGCCTGCTGTGAATGGTGCTGTTATGAACGGTGTAGCATATCTTTGTGTGAATACATGTAAACATTTCCGTTGAGTGTATACTGAGCAGTGGGAATGTGGGGTCTTAGCATATGCATATGTTTATCTTTGATACATGCTGCAAATCAATTTTCCAGAGTGTTTCTACCACTTGACATTCCCACCAGCAGTTCACGGAGACCTGGTTTCCACATTCTTACCAAATCTTGGGATTTTCTTTTCTCTTTTCACCATACAATGGTATACATGTGGTATTGTGTGGTGGGTTTAATTTGCATTTCCCTGATGACTAGGGAAGTTGAGCACCATTTCATACATTTCTTGGCCACTTGGACGTTACTTTTTGAGACGTGCCTGTTCACGTCTTTTGCCCTTTATTATATTGCATTGTCTTTTTTTTCCTCTCTTATTGATTTGTAAGAGTTTGGATATGAGTGCTTTGTTGGGGATACGCCTTGCAATACCTCCTCTCACTCTGTGTTGCCTTTTTTTTTTTTAAGACTATGTATTTTTAGAGCAGTTTTAGGTTCACAGCAAAACTGAGTGGAAAGTACAGAGAGTTTCTACGTACCCCCTGCCCCAGCACACTCACAGCCTCCTCGCTATCAATATCCTGCGTCAGAGCGGTACATTTCTTACAACTGGTGAACCTACATTGACACATCATCACCCAAAGTCCATGGTTTACATTAGGGTTCACTCTTGGTGCTGTACATTCTGTGGGTTTGGACAAACGTATAATGACATGTTTCCACCATTATAGTTTCATACAGAATACTTTCATTGCCCTAATGCTCTACCTATTTATTTCTTCTTTCCCCGTAATCCCAGGCAACCGTTAATCTTTTCTCGTCTCCCTAATTTTGCTTTTCCAGAATGTCATACAGTGTGTGACATTTTCAGATTGGTTTCTTTCGCTTAGTGATGCGCATTTACGTTTCCTGCATGTCTTTTCATGGCTTGATAGATCATTTCTTTTTTTTTTTTTTTTTTTTGAGGAAGATTAGCCCTGAGCTAACATCCACTGCCAATCCTCCTCTTTTTGCTGAGGAAGACTGGCCCTGAGGTAACATTTGTGCCTATCTTCCTCTACTTTATATGTGGGACGCCTACCACAGGATGGCGTGCCAAGTGGTACATATGTCTACAAGCAGGATCCGAACCCATGAACCCCAGGCTGCCAAAGCGGAATGTGCAAACTTAACCCCTGCACCACTGGGCTGGACCGGTAGCTCATTTCTTTTTAACACTGAACAGTATTCCATTGTCTGGATGTACTATGGTTTGTTTATTCATTCACCTACTGAAGGACATCTTGGTTCCTTCAAAGCTTTGGCAAATGAACAAAGCTGCTAAAACATCCACGTGCACTTTTTTGGTGTGGGCATAAATTTTCAACTCATTTGGGTAAATACCAAGAAGTGTGAATCCTGGATTATATGGTAAGAATATGATTAGTTTTTTAAGAGACTGCCAAACTGTCTTCCAAAGTGACCGTGCCATTTTGCATTCCCACCAATGATGAAGGAGAGTTCATTTTGCTCCACATCCTCGTCAGCATTTGTTGTTGTCAGTGTTTTGGCTTTTGGGCATTCTGATAAGTGTGTAGCTGTATCTCTTTGTGGTTTTAGTTTGCAATTCCCTAGTAACATATGATGTTGAACATCTTTTTGTCTGCTTATCTGCCGTCTGTTTATCTTCTTTGGTGAGGTGTCTATTCAGATCCTTTGCCTGTTTTTAAATTGAATTGTTCATTTTCTTATTGTTGAGTTTCAAGAGTTCTTTGTATATTTTGGGAACAGTTCCTTATCAGATATGTCTTTTGCTAATATTTTCTCCCAGTCTATGATTTGTCTTCTCATTCTCTTAATATGTTGCTTTTTCACTCTATTAATGACATCTTTTGATGAACAGACATACTTAATCTAAATATGGTCCAATTTATCAAAAAAATTTCCCTTTTTGGTTAGTGCTTTTTATGTTCTGTTTAAGAAACTTTTGCCTATCCCAGTTCACAAAAATGTTCTCTGTTTTACTCTCAAAGCTTTCATGTTTTACGTTTCACATTTAGATTTGTGATCCAAATGGAACTGATTTTTGCGTATAGTGTGAGGTAGGGGTCAACATTCTTTTTTTCTCTATGGCTACCCAATTGACCCGGAACCATTTATTGAAAATATCATTTCCCCACTGCACTGCAATGGCATCTTTGTCATACATCAGGTGTCCATATATATGTGTGTTTGTTCACATTTATCTATTTTATTCTTCACAACAACTCTTTGTAAGAGGAGGGAGCCCTGGACTCAGGACTCCTGCCTTCCAGAGCTGCTCTACAGGTACCTGGCCTGAGACTGGCTGGAAGTTGGGAAACTTCTGTCATCGGAGTTAATTCTGTGGGCTTTGTAGTCTGGCAGATCTGCATTTGGGTCTTTGTTGAGTGACTTTGAAAAAGTTGGTCGAGCCTATTTTCATATGTGTCAAATGAGGATAAGAACACCATTGTGACATGGTACTTGAGAGGCTTAGACAATTAAATGTGTGTTATTATGGTGGTTGTTATTACCATCTATTAGCTTAAGAATGAGGAGGAGGACAGGGTCATTCCACTGACCCTTTAAGTGCCTTAGTCCCCCTCCCCCGGCTATTTCTATCTCCCTCGGGAAGCCCCTTCTGAGGACAAGGGAATGGAGAAGCTTTTGAAGGTCTGCCTCTTTGTGGGAGCCAGTTGCTCCCTCTCCTCAAGGCTTCTGCCTTCCTCAGAGCCTCTGCTCTTTCCTGAGACCATCTGTAGCCTCCCCCCACCAGGAACCTGTTAAGTTCATGCCGTTCCAAAGCAGGCATGGGATGCAGGAGCAAGAGCAAGGCTGGCCGTCAGGAAACCCTGGTTCTTAGGCTTGGCTCAGTAGTTCTTCTATTTGGACGATCTTAGACAAGCTGCTCTCCTCCCTGAGCCTTAGATTCTCACCCACGGTGGGGTGGAGTCATTCCATCCTGTCCTCAAGTCTCCTTGGCACTCACATTCTGTAACTTCTTAATGAGCTGTGACCTCAGTGACCTCTAGTTTGTAGGTTCCCAGAGGAGCTGCAGAGGAGGCTTACCCCACCCCGGGTGCCTATCATTTCCTAGAGAAGAACCAGTTAGTCTGATCACTGTTCTTTCTTATTCATCCCAAGGAAAGAATCCAAAATACAGAAGTAGCTTTATGCCCAAAGATGGTCACCACAGTATTGCTTATACCAGTGAAAACACCCAGTTTGGAAATAATTGCTCTGCCTTACGTTCCATCCGGGGGAAGCCACACTGGTCCTCAGGATCTAGATTCGGTCCAGAGAAATCTAATGTTGACTTGGTTTCAAGAAAGCAACCACAATACTTGATATAGAATCATTTAGCCATTCATCAAATATTTTTTGATCACCCATTATACCCCAGGCTAAGGAATGGCTATATGAAGATGAGTCAGACACTATTTCTGCCCTGAAAGAGTTCACAGTTTAACCAGGAAAGCAGAAATCCAAGGGGCAAAGTAAAAGCCAACATAAGCGCTGCATTATGGGCATGTGAAAGGTGCCATGAGAGCCCAGAGAACAGAGAGAGCCATTTTTCTTGGGGGAATAAGGAAGGCTTCCTGGAGAAGGTGACACCTGGGGTACCCAGATGAGAAGCTGCGAAGTAACTCCAGGCAGTGAAAGCAAAGGCATAGCAGGGGCAGTGCACCTATGTGGCTAGATTGTAGGGTGCATGGGAGTGGCAGAAGGGACAACACGCAGGAGAGGTAAGACATCAGTCAGGACGGTAGACTGGGATCAAATATGAAGGGCCTTGAATACCAAAGAAAGCAGTGTCAGCTGCATCCCATGAGTGGAGCAGGTGGGGAGGGGGTGAGGGAAGCGACAGGATAGGCACGATGATCAGGTGATGCTTTTGAAAGATGAATTGGAGAAGAGCAAGAATGGAGGCAGGATGATCAGATGGGAGCTGCTTACAATTTTCCAGGAGAGAGAGGAAGAGACGTGGAGGCCTGCGGTCACTGAGGACGGAGAGAAGCAGAGTCCCAGTGCCATTTAGGTGGTAGAATCAACAGCCCCTGTGGGCTGAGAGGATGTGGGAGGCGTGATGAGTCTCAGGTTTTCTGACTCTGGCAACTGCGTAGATGGTGGTATCCTCTCCTGAGATGGGAAACCCAGGGGGAGGAGAAGTCGGGGGGAAGACAAGGACTGTGCTCTGGGCTGTTTTGAGTTTTAGGTACCTAAGAGGAACTGTCAGGAGGTGGAGGGGTGGATAAACCAGGGGCTCAGAGAGAGACTGAGGCTGGTGATGTTGCTTTGGGCCTCATCAGCCTAGAGTTGGTGTTTTAAAGACTTTGGAGGAGAAGACGTGTCAAGGAGAGTGGATTGAGAAAAGGAAACTGAGGATAGCACTGAGAGGAGCCCCCACCCTTAAGGGAGGGAAAGAAAGGTGATGGAAAAGCAAAAGAAGAAAAGCAATGAAGGAGGCAGACAAGGGACAGTCAGAGGAGACCAGGAGAGCTCCTCTGGAAGGAGAGAGAGGTTCGAGAAGGAGGGAGCTGCCAATTGGTCTTATGATGCTGAGAGGACTAGACAGTTGAAGACTGAGATGTGACGTGTCTATTAAGTTTAGAAATGAAGTGGTCAGAACAGGAGAGTTTCCACGGGGTGAGGAGAGTGGAATCCAGACCACAAGGGGTTGAGGGGTGAGTGGGCAGTGAGGAAGCGGAGGGCAGTGAATGGAGACAACTCCTTTGAGGACCTGGGCTAGGAAGAGAAGGAAAGAGATGGGGCGTGGGGGGCTGTTAAAGGAGGGTTTGAAGCTGTGATGGGGGTCTCAACTCTATTTCTACCAACTTCCAGCTAGTGAACAAGGTCAGAGTCTGCCATGGGACCTTTCTCCTCTGGGCCAGGCTTCCCATGGAAGAAATGGCCTCAGTCAAATGTCTGTCCTCTTCCTCTTTCTGTGTGTGTGTTCGTGGGCATGCACGTGCCCACATGTCCAGGCAGCCAGAGTAACGAGCCGTTAGGTTAGAGCTCTGGTTCCCCTCCTGGTCAGGAGACAGCCCTGGGGCAGCCCCAAGTTTCCTTGAGGGCGCGGGCCTGCATCCTTTTCTCCAAGAGGAAGATGAGAAGTGGGAGGCAGGCTGTGGACCATCAGGACCTGTCAGCGGCCTCTGCAAGTCTGCCCACCATCTGGGCCCTATCAGATGAGTGGGGCTTTTCCTGCATTAATCTCTGATGAGCTTGGCCTGGCTTTCATTTCAAAAGGCTCCACTTCTTTTCTGTCTTCCACCCGGCCCGTTCTTTACACCCCCTCCCCAAAAAAGGACTAAAAATTATGCCTTCTCCCTTCCTTGGTTTCCCAATCCATCTGGGGCCAGAGAAAACTTTGAAATTGGAGCAAGGCTCAGGATGGGGAGGGAGGGAACGCTGATGTAGCTGGTAGGGAGGGGCTAGGAGGAAGTGGCCAGCAGAGCTCCCGAGCAAGTGGAAGAGAACAGAGATCTCTTGGATGACCAGCTGTGGCTCCTCGGGCTCTCCAATCCTTTCCTTCCCATCTCCCGCCAAGTGTCCATCCATCATCCCAGTCTTTCCTTTCATGTCCCACATCCCTGGACACCATTTCCTGGCACTTCTACTCCTCCCCTGGGTGTCTCCATAGACTGGGGACAACTCTCTTGGCCTGTCAGGGAGTGAGTCCCAGCAGAGGTTGCCCTGTTATCAGCTGCCTGAAATCAGGGGCTTCCAGGGCCGTGAGGCAGGGACTTTGGGAACCTGGTTCTCTAGTCACACAGTGCAGGAGACCAGCGCTGAATGGTTGTGTGCCAAATGCAATATGGGGCATTGGGCTATCCAAGAGAGAGGGAGTTGAATGTATCTCAGAGTCTGTGAATCCTGGAATGTCAGAGCTAGGAGAAACCTTGAGACATATAGTCCAGCCCAATTATGGTACATAGAGGAAGTTAGGGCACAGAGAGAGGAGAGTGACCACACAGGGCCGGGATGAGAATCCAGCAATGAGGCTCTCGCTTATGGGTCTGCCCCATGTGGAATCCTGAAACAGGCATAAAAGATGCTTTACTGGTCATAAGTCAAAGGCTGAGTTGGATTCATAGTCCCTGGGGGCCAGGGTTGTCCTGAAGGTGCTTCATGACAGATCTGGGTTCCAAAGATTGGAGATGAGCAATGGGTGGGTGGGAGACAAAGTCAAGGACCAATTTGTAAGAGGGGTATGAGGGGAGGATGCGTGGCTAAGAATAAGAGGCAAGGTTAATGGGAGCCCATTCTCTTTAGATTCTGGCCTGTATGAATCTGTCTCTTTCTGTTTCCATGAAGTAGGGATTCATTCAGTAGTGAAAGACTGATTCCATGAGTACAAGATGGATTTGGCTACAAGTAACAGAAAACCCAGCTCAAGCTGGATGAAACAAGAAAAGTATTTATTGACTCACCTAACAAGAAGTTTAGAGATAAAGTGGGCTCAAGGACTGGTCGGTTCAGCAGCTCAATCATGTCATCAAGGATTCAGGTTCTCTCTGTTTCTTAGCTCTGCTTTATTCCAAGTCATAAGCTGGTTGCCTCCTGGTTGTAAAATAGCTGCCAGAAGAAAAGTGAGATTTTTTTTCCTTTATTTAGTTTAATGGGAAAAAGGAAAATAATCTTTCCCCAACAATGAAATGTAAGTCTTTTTCTTGAGTCTAATTGGGCAACTTTGGGTCACATGCCCATCCCTGGACCAACAGCAGTGACCAAGAGCATGCATAAATAATCCTATATAATACGTTAAAATGGATTTTTTAAAAAGCCTGTCAAGTTTTCTTGGAGATAAAAACCTAATCGGTGGGGAAAAATAATGGAAGCCCTGATGGACAGAACCAGTGAACTGAAAAATAGTGCCAAGGAATTCTCTCAGAATGCAATGCAATGAGACAAAGAGGTGAAAAGTGTAAGATAAAAGTTTAAATATAGGAGGACTTAAGACTTCTGCTTATGTCCAGGATGTAGAAAGCCAGAAAGAGCATTCCCGTCACTCCCACACCAATAAAAGAAGAAGCTGGGTAACCACAAAATCATAACACTTCTGGAACTCATCTGCAGGGGCCAGCTTCCAAGATGGCCCCAGTGATCCCTACTCCCTGGGTCAGCCTGCTAAGCCATGGAGTACAGCAGAAGTGATGACATGGCACTTCCAAGATTAGGTTATAGCACAATATGGTTTCTGTCTTAGGTTTTGTCCCCCACCCCTCCTTGCTTGCTCTGGGGGAAGCAAGCTGCCATGTTGTGAGCAGCCCTAGGGAAAGTTCTATGGGGCAAGGAACTGTAGGTTCTCACCAACAGCCAGCAACAAACTGAGGCCTCCTGACAACTGTGGGCATGAGCTTGGAAGAGTTCTTCAGCCCTATTCAAGTCTTGAGATGCTCTAGCCCTGGCCGACAGCTTGACTACAACCTCCTAGAGACCCTGAACCGGAATCACCCCATTAAGCCACTCCCGTACTCCTGAGACATGAAAACTGTGAGATAATATACATTGCTTGAAACTGCTACATTTGGGGGATAATTAATTATGTAGCAGTAGATAACTAATAACCCATCAGGGAGTGGAGTTTTCAGGGTAACCAAGCAGAGACAGGAAGTAAGCATTTGCTCACCTATGGCAGAGTATGGGAAAAAGAGATCTAAGTGCCCTAGAAAGAGGTAAAAAGAATAGAGATGATTTTTTATTTATTTATTTTTGACACACAAATGATTTTGTTTTTTTTATTGAGGTATAATTGACACATAACGTTACGTCAGTTTCAGATGTACAACACGATAATCGTATATTTGTATATATTGAGAATGGTCACCACGGTAAGTCTAGTTAACACCTATCACTGTGCATAGTTAGAATGTTTTTGTGTGATGAGAACTTTGAAGAGCTACTCTCCTAGGCACTTGCTGATATGCAATACATTATTATTAACTGTAGTCACCATGCTGTACATTCCCTCCCCAGGACTTATTTTATACGTGGAGGTTTGTACCTTTTGACCCCCTTCACTCATTTCCCTCAACCCTACCCCAGGCAACCACCAATCTGTTCTCTGTATCTATGAGCTTGTTTTTCGTTTGTTTTTTAGATTCCACACGTGAGATCATTAGGTATTTGTCCTTCTCTGTCTGACTTATTTCACAAGACAGATTTTTAAAACAAACTGCTAAAGGCCAAATGTGAGTTAGCATGAGAATATAGAAATTCTGGGAGCTGCAAAAAAAAAAACAAAAAAAAACGGGTGGTTCCTACTCCTTGCAGGCTCTTCTCCATCAAACCTCATCGGTTGCTCATGACCAATCTTAGTGACAATGCAGGAGAATGGAGAACCAAAATCGGCCTGCACCTTGCTCTTGGACTTCCCAACCTCCAGAACTAGGAGAAGATAAATTTGTGTTATTTAAGCCACCCAGTCTGTTGTATTTTCATTATGGTAGTCCTAGCTGACACAGTACTGATTTTAAATTGTTGTTTCAAATCCTCTGTTGACGAGATGTTGACCTTACATCCTACAACTTTGCTAAACTCACTTGTTAGTTCTACCACTTCTTTGTTGATTCTTTGGGATTTTCTGCAGAGACAATTACGTCATCTGTTAGTAGAGACAGTTTTACTTTTTCCTTTCCAATCTGTATACCTTCTATTTCTTTCTCACGCCTTACTTCACTGGGTGGAACTTCCAGGACAATGGTGAATAGAAGTATATCCTATAGAAGATATCCTACCTTTATTCTCAAATTTAGGGGGAAGCATTTAGTGTTTCATCACTAAGTATGATACCATCTTTAGATTTGTCAGATGCTCCCTATTGGATTGAGGAAGTTTCCTTCTATTCTTAGTTTGCTGAGAGTTTTTATCATGAATAAATGTTAAATTTTGTCTAATGCTTTTTCTGTATTTGTTGAGATGATATTATGTTTTTTCTTATTCCTCTGTTGACAGTGATTTTCTCTGTTACATTGATTTTCAAATCTTGAACTAACCTTGCATAGCTGGGATAAGCCCCACTTGGTCATGATATACTGTTCTTTTTCTATACTGCTGGACTTTGATTTTCTAATGTTTTCTTAAGGATTTTTGCATCTATATTCATGAGGAATATTGGTCTATGGGTTTTTTTTCTCGTAATGTCTTTTTCTGGTTTCAGCATCAGGGTAATGCTGGCCACATAAAATGAGTTGGCAAGTATTCCCTCCTCTTTAATTGTCTGGGAGAGTTTACATATAATTCGTATTATTTCTGCCTTAATATTTGGTAGAATTTGCTGGCGAAGCCATCTGGTCCTGGGGTTTTCTTTGTTAGAAAGTTTTTAAATTATTAATTAAATTTCTTTAATAGCTACAGGGTATTCAAATTATCTAAGTCTTCTTGAGTAGCATTTGGTAGTTTGTGTGCTCAAGAAATTTTTTCATTCCTTTTAAGTTGTTAAATTCATTGGCATCATGTTTTCACAATAATATCTTATTCTGCTTTAGTGTCTGTAAGATCTGTAGTAATGTCCCTTTGTTCTTTCCTCCTATTGATAATTTGTATCATCTCTCCTTTTTCTTAATCTGACTGGCTAGAAGTTTATTGATTTTATTGATCTTGTCCAAAAAAAATCAGCTTTGGATTTATTGATTTTTCTCTATAACGTTTTTTTATTTTTGATTCCATTGATTTGTGCTCTTACCTTTATTATTTATCTCCTTCTACTTGCTTTGGATTAAATTTGCTCTTCTTTTTCTGTTTTTTTTTTAAGGTGAAAACTTAGAAAATTGATTTATAGCCTTCTTTCTTTTTAAATGTAGGCATTTAATGCTATAAATGTCCATCTGCACAGAACTCTAGCTGCACCCTGCTAATTTCAATATGTTTTCATTTTCATTCAATTCAAAATATTTTCTAATTTCTCTTGTAACTTCCTCTTTGACCGATGGGTTATTAATAAATGCGTTGTTTAAATTATAAATATTTGTGGATTTCTCAGATATCTTTGTTATTAATTTCTAGTTTAATTCTGTTTGGAAAGAAAACACACTTCATATAATTTCAATTTTTAAAAAATTTCTTGAGGTTTGTTTAATGGCCCAGAAGATGTCCTCTCTTGGTGAATGTTTGCTGTGCACTTGGGAAGGATGAGCACTTTGTTGGTGGTGGGTAGGGTTTTCTTTAAATGTCAATCAGGTCAGTTTGACTGGCTGTGTTGTTCAGATCTTCTACATCTCTACTGATTTGCTGTCTGCTTATCGTATCTATCACTGAGAGGAGTTTTGATGTCTCCAATTGTAATTTTGGGTTTGCCTAATTTTTTTAGTTCCATTTTTCCATTTCATCTAATTTGCTAAATTTATGAACATTAAGTTGTTCATAATAATATTTTATTATCCTTTAGTTCCCATAGGATCTGTATTGATGTCCCTTTATTAGTTTCTGATATTGGCAATTTATTCCTCTCTCTTTTGTTCTGGATTAATTAAGCTAGAGGTATATCAATTTTATCAAGCTTCTCAAAAACAAGATTTTTTTTTGTTGATTTTCCTTTATTATTTTTTCTCCATTGTTTTTCATTTTATTGGTTCCAACTTTAACTATTATTTTTCCATTCTTATGTTTACTTTGGATTTAACTTTTCTTTCTTTTTCTAGTTTCTGAGAGTGAGAGAAGAGATTATTGATTTGAGACATTTCTTCTTTTTCAATATAGGGAAGTAGTGTTACAATTTTTCCTCTAAATAGTGCTTTAGATGTATCCCACAAATTTTGATATGTCTTATTTTAACTTCCAATCTCTTCTAATTTTTAAAAGTTTTTTCTTTGACTCGTGGATCATTTGAAAGTATTGTTTTGTTTCTGAATAACTGGAGATTTTCCAAAATATCTTTTTGTTAATGATTTCTAAGTTAATTCCATTGTGCTAAGAGAAAATACTTTTTATGATAATATTCTTTTAAATTTATTGAGACTTGGTTTATGGCTCAGAATATGATCTATATTTGCAAATATTCTATCTCCACTTGAAAAGGATGAATATTCTGCTCTTGTTGGGTGAAGTGCTCTATGAATGTAAACTAGGTCCAATTAGCTGATAACGCTGTTCAAGTCTGTAGGCTTGCTGATTTTCTGTCTACTTGTTCTGTGAATTATTGGTAGAAGGGTGTTGAAATCTTCAATGATAATTATATGTATATTATTTGCTTCATGTATTTTGATGCTCTGTTATTAGGTAAATGCTAATTATTGATTGTTAGTTTTTTGATGAATTGACTTGTTCATCATTAGATGTTCTTTTTAAAAATGGCTGATGATATTCCTTACCTGGAAGTCTCCTCTGTCTGATATTAGTATAGCCATTCTAGCTCTTTTGTGGTTAATGTTTGCATGAAGTTTCTTTTTTTATTCTTTCATTTTTAACCTAGATGTGCCTTTATGTTTAAAGTGTGTTTCTTGTAGATAGAATGTAATTGATCCATTTCTTTAAAAAAGTTTCTTCAATCTCTTTTTATTGGATTGTTTAGACCATTTGTTTTTAATATGATGTAATAATATAGCATAATAATATAATAACTGGGTCTTAATCTATCATCCAGTTATTTGTTCCATTACCTGCTTTTTTCCCTTATTTTTTTGTTTCCTGCCTACTTTTGGATTATTTTTTTATTCCATTTTATCTCCACCATTGGCACATTAGCTATAACTTTTGTTTTAGTGATTGAAAAATAGTTTAAAATAAGCATCTTTAATTTATCTTTATCACATGACATTCTGTCTTCTAATAAAGTTACACCATTGTATATGTAACAGACAACAGTATATTATGTGACCTTATAATAGTTTACCTACATTCTACCCTTTGTGTTATGTTATCATGCATTTTACTTCTATCTATATAATTTACCATACAAAAAATTGTTAGTTTTTGTTTTAGACAGTGAGTTTTTTTTAAAAGCTTCATTCACTGAGTTATAGCTTATATAATATAAAACTGATCCATTGTAAATTTCAATGAATTTTAGGGTTTTTTTTTTTTGGTGAGGAAGATTGTTCCTGAGCTAACATCTGTGCCAGTCCACCTTCACTTTCTATGTGGGATGCCACCACAGCATAGTTTGATGAGCAGTGTGTATGTCTGTGCCCGGGATCAGAACCCATGAACCTCGGGCCGCTGAAGCAGAGCACGCAAACTTAACCACTACACCACCAGGCTGGCCCAGAATTTTAGCATTTTTATACAGTTTTGTAACCATCATTATGATCAATTTTAGAATAATTCCATTACCTTAGAAGTTCCCTCCTGTCCATTTACAATCCATCCCACTTCCATTCCAAGCATCAGATAGACACTGATCTGATTTCTGACTGTATAGTTTTGCTTTTCTAGAAATTTCATATAAGTGGAATCATACAATATGTAGTTTTTGTATTTGGCATTTCACACTTTGCACAATGTTTTTGAGGTTCATCTATGTTGTTGTATGTATTAATAATTCATTTCTTTTTTTATTCTTCAGTAGCAGTCCATCGTATGCACACAGCATATTCAGTTTCATGAATCACTTGTTGGACGTTTGTGTTATTTCCACTGTGGAGCCGTTGTGCATAATGCCTCTATGGACTTTTGCATACAAGTCTTTAGGGGACACAAATTTTCATTTCTCTTGTGTATCTACCTAGGGATAAAATTTCTGGATCCTATGGAAATGTGTGTTTAACTTAAATAATTCACACGCTGACTTCTAAAGAGACTGTAGTATTCTACATTCTCTTCATCAATGTATGAAGATTCCGTTTATCCACATTCCCGCCGATCAGTCTTTTGGTATGGAGACGTTCTGGAGGCTGTGTAGCATCATCTCCTTGTGGTTTTAATTTGGATTTCCCTAATAACCAATGACATTGGAATCTTTTCATATGCTTATTTGTTATCATATGTCTTATTTGGTGAAATGTCGGCTCAAACATTGCTCATGTTCTTACGGGTTTTTTGGACTTATTACTGTGTGGGCATATTTCTGGACTCTCTATTGTAGTGCACTGATCTATTTGTATATCCTGAGGCCCATATCACATCATCTTGATTACTGTAGCTTTACAGTAAATTTTGAATCAAGGTAGTGTAAGTTCTCCAGCTTTGTTCTTTTCCAGATTCTCTTGACTATTCTAGGTCCTTTCCATTTTCATAGACATTTTAGGATCAGCTTATCACTTTCTGCAAAACAAGCTTGCTGGGATTTTGATGAGGATGTCATTGAAGATATAGATCAATCTGGGGAAAATTCCCATCTTAGCAACATGAGGTTTTCCAATCCATGAAGAAGGGATAGGTCTCTATTCATTCACATCTTCCTTAAATTCTCACCTCAATGTTTTGTAGTTTTCAGCATATGGGTCATGCATGTTTGTTAAATGTATTCCAAACTATTTTATTCTTTTTGATACTGCTGTGATTGGCACTGTTTTTATCATTTCATTTTCAGATTATTTGTTGCTACTGTATAGAAATACAATTGATTTTTGCATATTAAATTTGTATTATTTACCTTGCTTAGTAGTACTGGTAACTTTTGTGTAGTTTCCTTAGGATTTTATAAGTAGATGACTATGTAATTTGTGAATAAAGAAAGTTTTGCTTTTGCCTTTCCACTCTGTAGGCATTTAGTTTCCTTTTCTTACTTTATTGCGTGGTAGAACCTCCAGCATACCATTCAATAGAAGTAAGTGGTGAGGCCAGAAATCCTACTAAGTTTACAGTCTTTGTGGAAAACATTCTGTCTTTGGTCATTAAGTGTGATATTAATCATAAGTTTTTTGTGGATGACTTATCTGGTTGAGGAAGTTTCTTTCTATTCCTAGTTTTTTGAGAGTTATTTTTTTTTATCATGAAAGGATGCTGGATTTTGTCACATGCTTTTTCTGTGCCTGCTGAGATGATCATGTGGAACTTGCTCTTCATTTTATTAATATGGTTTATTACATTACTTGATTTTTGGATGCTAAACCAACCTTGCATCCCTGGGATAAATCTCACTTGGTCATAGTGTGCAATCCTTTACGTGTTGCTGGATTTTGTTTGCTAATATTTTGTTAATGAGTTTTGCACCTGTGTTCATGATGGATATTGGAATGTTGTTCTGTTTCTTGTTGTGTCTCTGCCTGGCTTTGGTGTCAGGGTGATAACAGCTCTATAAAATAAGTTGGGGATTATTTCCTCCTCTCTTTTTCTAAAAGAGTTTGTGTAGGACTTGTCTTGTTTATTCCATGAGTGTTTGATAGAACTCACCAGTGAAGGCATCTTGGGCCTAGGGTTTTCTTTGTGGGATGAATTTTAATTATCAACTCATTTCTTTACTTGCTATATGTCTTTACATATTTTCTGTTCCTTCTTAAATCAGTTTTGTAATTTTATCTTTCTTGGAATGTTTTTTCACTTCATTTAACTTGTCTAATTTGTTGTCATGAAGCTATTCATAATACTGCCTAATTTTGTAGGATCTGTTGTGATGTTCCCTCCTTCATTCATTCCCGATGTGGGTAATTTGTGTCTTTTCTATTCTTGGTCAGTTTGGTGAAAAGTTTGTCAATTTTGTTGATCTCTTTGCAGAATTAATTTCTGGTTTCATCTATTTTTTTCTATTGTTTTTCTTTTTTCTATTTCATTGGTTTCTGCTCTGATTTTTATGAACATCCTTCTGCTTACTTGGAGTTCTATTCAGCCTTCATTTTGTGGCCTCCTGAGGTGAAAACTTAGATTATTGATTCTGAATCTTTCTTCCTTTCTAATACACGTTTAAAACTATACATTTCCCTCTAAGGACTACTTTAGCTGCATCCCATAATTTTTGATATGTTTTGTTTTCATTTTCATTCAGCTCAAGATATTTTCAATCTCACTTGAGATTTTTCCCCACTTTGTTTAGAAATATGTTGTTTAATTTCCACATAATTGGAGATTCCCAGATTTCTTTCTTTGGTTGATTTTTGACTTAAGTCCATGGTGATTGGAGAGCATATTTTGTATGATTATATTCCATTTAAATTTATTGAGCCTCACTTAATAATGTAACATATAGTCTATCCTGGGAAGTGACCCATTTGGACTTGAAAAGTGTTTATTTTGTTGTTGAGTAGCATGATCTATATATGTCATTTAGGTCAAGTTGGTTGATGATGTTGAAGTGCTCTATATCATTGCTGATTTTCTGTCTAGCTCTTCTATCAGTTTCTGAGAGAAGAATATTAACATTTTCAACTATAATTGTTTTGTTTGTCTGTTTAAAGATTGGCCCTGAACTAACATCTGTTGCCAATCTTCTTTTTTTCCCCTTCTTCTCCCCAAAGCCCCACAGTACATAGTTGCATATTCTAGTTGTGGGTCCTTCTAGTTGTGCTATGTGGGACGCCGCCTCAGCATGGCTTGATGAGCACTGCTATGTCCGTGCCCAGGATCTGAGCCAGCGAAACCCTGGGCCGCCAAAATGGAGAGTGCAAACTTAACCACTCAGCCACAGGGCTGGCCCCTTCAACTGTAATTGTTGAACTGTCTATTTCTTCTTTCAATTATGTCAGGTTTTGCTTCATACGTTTTGGAGATCTGTTGTAAAATGTTTTTGCTTATATAATTATTTTACCTTCCTGATGTATTCAGTATTTTATCATTAAACATTCTTCTGTCTCCAAGAACATTTATTTTCTTGAAGTCTATTTGTTTGCTGTCAATATAGCCTTTCCAACTCTCATGGTTACTGTTCAGCGGAATATACAAATTTCCATTCTTTTCTTTCCAATTATTTGCTTCTTTGAATCTAAAATCTGTCTGTTTCAGTCAGCATGTAGTTAGTTCTTGCTTTTCTTATCCAGTCGGACAGTCATTGCATATACTTGTATATATATCAGCTTTATTGAGGTAAAATTCACATATCATACAATTCACCTTTTTAAAGTGCACTAATCAACTTTTTTATTATATTCACTGAATTGTGCAACCATCACCACAATCAATTGTAGAAGATTTTCGTCACTCCAAAAGAAGCCCTATACACATTAGCAGTTACTCCTCATTTCCCTCAACAAACCCCAGCCCTAAGTAATCGCGAATCTACTTTCTATTCTTATAGACTTGCATATTATGGACAACTAAATATAAATGGAATCATACAATACTTGGTCTTTTGTAACTGACTTCTTTCACTTAGCATAATGTTTTCAAAGTTCATCCATGTTGTAGCATTTATCAGTACCACATTCCTTTTTATGGCTGAATAATATTCCATTGTGTGGAATTATATTTATCCATTCATCAGTTGATGGACATTTGTGTTATTTCCACTTTTTCACTATTATGAATAATGCTGCTATGAACATTGGTGTACATTTTTTGTGTGACATATATTTTCATTCTCTTGGTTTTATACCTAGGAGTGGAATTGCTAGGTCATATGGAAACCCTATCATTAACATTTTGAGAAACTGTTAGGCTGTTTTCCAAAGTAGCTGCATCATTTTACATTCCCACCAGCAATGGATGAGGGTTTCAATTTGTCCACATTCTCTCCAACACTTATTATCTGACTTTTGATTATAGCCATTATAGTGGATGGAGAGTGGTGTTTCATCATACATTTTGTTTGCATTTCCCTGATGACTAATGATGTTGATCATGTTTTCGTGTGATTATTGAACATTTGTACATCTTCTTTGGAGGAATGTCTATTCAAATCCTTTGCCTATTTAAAAAAAACTGGGTTATTTGGGTTTTGTTGTTGTTTACTATTTATTTGTAAGATATCTTTATATGTTATGGATACAAGTCTCTTATCAGAAATAATATTTGTAAATATTTTCTCCCATCTGTGAGATTTTTTTTTTAAATTTTTGGACGTTTTATTTTATTTTATTTATTTATTTTTTTGGTGAGGAAGATTGGCCCGAGCTAACACCCATGCCAGTCTTCCTCTATGTTTTGTATGTGGGATGCTGCCACAGCATGGCTTAATGAGCAGTATGGAAGTCTGCTCCCAGCATCAGAACCCGCAAACCCCAGAGTGCCAAAGTGGAGCACGTGAACTTAACCATGACACCACTGGGCCAGCCCCTAAAACGTTAAATTTTGATGAAGTTAAAAGTATCTTTTTTGCTTTTGTCAGTTGAGCTTTTGGTGTCACATCTAAGAAGGCTTTACTTAACCCAAGGTCATGGAAATTTGCTCTGATATTTTCTTCTAAGAGTTTTATTGTTTTACCTCTTACCTTTAGGTCTATAACCCATCTGGAGTTAATTTTTCTGTATGGTGTAAGGAACAGGTCCAACTTCATTCTTTTGCATGTGGATATCCACTTGTTCCAGCACCATTTATTGGAAAGATTATTCTTTCCCCGTTGAATTGTCTTGGAACTCTTGCCAAAAATTGATTGATCATAAATGTATGGGTTTATTTCTGGGCTTTCAATTCTACTCCATTGATCTATATGTTATCCTTATGTCCGTACCATGATTGCAAAGTTGACTGTACTCGTCAACCCACACACAAGTTGATAGGCAGAGTGTGAAGCCTTGTGGATTTTGAGGTCTTTAAGCATAACCTCTCTTCAATTTATCGATGGGCCAAGAAGCTAAGCTACTCTAAGTACCTCATATAAGTGGAATCATATGGTATTTGTCCTTTTGTGACTGGCTTATCTAACTTAGCATAATATCTTCAAGGTTTATGCATGTGGTAGCACGTATTTGAATTTTCCTCCTTTTTAAGGCTGAATAATATTCCATTGTATGTATATACATTGAGTGTTTATCCATTGATCCATCAATGGACACAGGTTGCTTCTGCATTTTGGTTATTGTGAATAATGCTGCTATAAACGTGGGTGTATACAAACATCTGTTTGTGTCCTTGCTTTCAAGTCTTTTGAGTATATACCCAGAAGTGGAATTTCTGGATCATATGGTAATTCTATTTTCAATTTTTTGAGGAACTGTGATACTGTTTTCCATAGTAGCCACCATTTTACTTGCCCACCAGCAGTGCACAAGGGTTCAGGTTTCTCTACATCCTCACTGACACTTGTTACATTGTTTTTAATAGTATCCGTCCTAATGAGTGTGAAGTGGTGTCTCATTGTACTTTTGATTCACATTTTCTTAATGAGTGGTGATGCTGAGCATCTTTTCATGTGCTTATTGGTCATTGGTATATCTTATTTGGAGAAATGTCTGCTCAAGTCCTTTGACCTTTTAAAAATTGTGTTGTTTATTTCTTTGTTGTTTTGTGGAAGTTCTCTATATATTCTGGATTCAGGCATTATTTCTTAAGATAAATTTTTCTTTCCCTTCTTCTCCCCTTCTGGGCCTGAAATTACAAGACATCTAAAGATCTCTTCGTATTATTTTATAGGTCACTGAGACTCTATTAATTTTTTAATTCCCACACTGCAATTCATTTTGGATAGTCTCTCTTATTATGTCTTCAAGTTCACTGATCTTTTCTTCTGAAGTTTTCTATTCTGTTGTGAATCCCATTTTCATTGAAAATTTTGTGTTTTTATCTCTAGAAGTTCCATTTTCTTTTTTTATTTGCTCCGTTTCTTTCTTTATTATGTTTATATTTTACTCTACATTCTTGAGCACATTTCTAATAGCTTTTTTTAAGTCCTTTGATATAGGAAAGGAATAGCATCATCTTTGTCATTTCTATGTCTATTTCTATTGACCGATTTTTCTCCTTGTTATGAGTCACATTTTCCAGCTTCTTTGCATATCTAGTAATTTTTTTTGAATTCTCGACATTATTATTATTACATTGTTGAGTGTCTGGATTTTTTTCTTCTGAAGAATATTTAAACTTTGTTGTGCCTTTTAGTAATTACTTGTGTATCAGCACAGCCTATTTGAGACTTGTTTCAAAGCTTAATTAGGGCAGATTTAGGGTAAGATTTATCTAGGGCTAGTTTAGTCCCACTTGTAGGGAGTTGCTGTTTCTGGAGGCTCAGTTAATTGCCCTGGATGGTCTCTCCACTCTGACTGGCAAGAACTTGAATGTCTCCCAGCCCTGTGTAAGTCCCAGGAATTGCTCAGTTTACAATTACCCAAAGGTTCTTTGCTCAGCCTTATGAATTTCTACCCTACACACATGCGCTTTAGTATTTAGCAAGTAATTTAATCTATGCAGATTTCTGGAGCTCTTTCTCTACATACCTCCCTCTACTCTGGTACTCTGCCACATAAGGTCCAGTTGCCTCAGACTTCCTGAATTTGATTTCTGTCTCTTCAACTCACTGAGACCACCATGTTCTTCCAGGCGTTTTCCCTCTCTGTGCCTTGTTTGAGAAAATTCCTCCAGGCAGAATGTTGAAGCTTTTGAGTAAGACTCGTTTCATTTGTTTCCCTTCTCTTGGGGATCCCAGTCCTGTACTGCCTGTTGTCCAATGTCTGAAAACACATATTTCATGTATTTTGTCCAATTTTCCAGTTGTTTATAATTGCAGGGTAGGTCTGCAATTGCAGGGTACTCTGTTGTGAGGTTATCTATGTTTTTAATTTCTAAAAGCTCTTTTTTTTTTCTTTATTGTGCTTTTACATATAAGCCTCTTATTTTAGGAATAGTTCAATATCCTCATGAATCATCCTGGGAATGTTAATTAAAATATTGTTCATGTCCTTCCTGTTTCTTGAATTGATGGCATTTCATTGAGGAAAATTTCCCTTGCCATCTCAACTTGGACACCATTTGGGGTTGTCTATCATTTTCAAATAGCCAGTGAGTTTTAATTGATAATATTTATAATAAAAGTCTACATTAGTGAGAATTGGTACTGTGTGAGGTTCCCCAGCAGCTATGTAGGCAGGTGGCTGGGGGAGACATTCCATACCCATTCACTTGTTGGGTGACGCTGGTTCCTCTGATGGTGGGATCACAACGGTTTTTCCCACATATGATCTCTTCTAATCTTCACAAAATTCTCTCAACTATTATAATAGTTACTCCAATTTTACAGTTGAAGAAATTGAAGTTCAGAGAGGTTCAGCAACTTGCCGAGTTCACAGAACTAGTGAACGAAGCAACCAGCATTCACACCCAGGTAGTCTGTCCGGCTTATACACTACACTGCCTCTCATTTGCTTTATAGTTTTCAGGAATTTCATATATCTGGCCTATTGATGGAATGGTTTCATGTTTTTCATTAAGTACAGATATTTTGTAGTTTTAACTTTTTCTTTGTCATCTCATAGGGCTTTTTTGAGTATTTTGACAGTATGCATGACATTAGATTTTTTTTTTTTAGAGATTGGCACCTGAGCTAACATCTGTTGCCAATCTTCTTTTTCTTTTTCCTTTTCTTTTTCTTCTCTTTCTCCTCCTCTTTCTCCCCCTCCCCCTCCTCCTCCTTTTCCTTCTTCTTCTCCCCAAATTCCCCCAGTAGATAGTTGTATACTATAGTTGTGAGTCCTTCTAGTTGTGTCATGTGGGACGCCTCCTCAGCATGGCCTGATGAGTGGTGCCATGTCTGTGCCCAGGATCCAAACCAGCAAAACCCTGGGCCGCCAAAGCCGAGCACGTGAACTTAACCACTCGGCCATGGGGCCGGCCCCCATTTTTTTTATGTTGAAACCATAGCCCACAATATTTTTTCCATATTATAAACTATTTAAGTTAAATTCTTCCTTAAGTTAAAGTCCTCAGTGGAACTACTGAGACAAAGGAACAGACATTTTTGAGGAACTTCATATATACTTTGTAAAATAAAATTTTCGTAAATGTTACCAAGGCATTCCTATCACGCAGCACCTAAGAATGCCAGCTACTCCATGCAGGTAGATTTTAATTGGTATCTTTGGAAGACCCAGAGTTCCTAAGATGTCTAATGGTGGAATGTGAAGCACAGTGACATATGGACAGAGGAGGTATTTTTGGGAGCAGTCCCTCCCCTGTACCTCCCAAACCCCTCACAGACCCCCTTTCTCCTCAGGCGGCCCCTCCTGCACATGCTGGGGGCAGGGCCTGGGCTGGGGGCACCTCTGCCAGGATCCTGCTGATCTATGTTCTTGCCTGACACTCAGCAGCTGTCGTGGAGGCGTGGGCTGCAGGCGCTGTTCCCCATGGGCCGTGTGCAGGCTGCAGGCCGGGGATCCTTTCCCGCCTAATCCGGGGGGCACTGGCGGTGGGGAGGGAGACAGCTGGGTGTAACTGATCTGCAAAGGAATGGAATGGCACAGGCCTCCCAGTGCTGGGCTGGGCCGTCTGCAGGCTGCCCTCCCCAGCTGCCGAGCCTTAACCCTTCCCTCTCTTACTGCTCTCTCCTCCATCCTGGGAGTTGATGTCACCCAGCTCAGTCGAAGTCCCAGGAATGTCCTCGGCTGGGTCTGAACAGCCTGCAGAGGACCTGGCCTTGTGATAGTGATTGATGGGGAGGCTGGGGCAGGAGCAGGAGGCTCGGGTCCTATCTGGTGAGCTTCCAGTCTTAGGAGGAGACAGAGCTCCTGGAGGCCCAGTGGGTGGCTTAGGCAGTGGAGTCTGGAGGTTGGAGCCAGGAGCCCTGGCCTGGGTTAGAGCTCAGGCAAGACTCTGGAAGATGCAATGGAAGGAGCACTGGTTTGGATTCTGGTGCTGCCTCTGTAAATTGCTCACTTTGCAGAGAGACCTTGGGTAAGTCACTGTCTCCCTTTAGGATCAGTTTCCTGCTCCTGAAAATGTGGAGTTTGAAGATGATCTTTAAGGTTCTGTCCATGGTTGTAACATAGCTCCATTCATTAGGTGACCACACAAGCCAGGGGCTTTATCTATAAACATTCTCACCATCACTTTGCCAGATCTCATCCCCATTTTAGCAACGAGGAAACTGAGATTTGGAGAGGATAGATCACACAGCTGCTCAGAGGTGGAGCCTGACCCCATAGCTCAGACTCTTCCACTGTACCCTGCTCCCTCTTCAGCTCCAGTAATCTATAAATAATGATTTAGTTCAGGTAGAGCAGAGGCAGGATGCACAGCTGGCTGGGGCACAGCAGAAGCAAGGCTTAGCAGTGAACGCCAGAGCTCTGGGCTGAAGGGGGCCGAGCCGGGCCGGGCTCTTTGCTCTTTCTTTTCTCCTGTCCTCGGCACAGCTGGGCGGGGAGCTCCTGGCTGAGCCAGGAAGCCTCACACTTGGCCACAGCCCCTGCAGTTGTCCAGCCTGTTCCCATCCATGATCTCACTTGACCCTCATGCCAACCCCAGGATACAGAACCTGTCGCCCCTCCTCACGATGGCGGACTGAGGCTTGAAATTTGCCAAAGTCCTATAACTGCTAGCTGGCTGAAGAGAGACTAGAATCCTCTTTCCACTGTCCCTTCTGGCTTCCCTGAGGAAGGGGACTGGAATACTCGCTACTAGGTGCCCAGCACTCCTCTTTGTGCTCTCCCCAGTTGAGAAGGAAGTATGAGTGTGGGCCCTGGAGTTAAACAAGCGTGGGCTCGAGTCGTGACCCCTCCACCCTCCAGCTACGCAGTCGCTTAACCTCTCTGAGCCTTGGCCTCCTCATCTGCTGTGAATGAAATGTGGGTGAATAACGAATGAATGCTGGAGCTGGGCCTGTACCCCCTTCCCTGAGCAGAGCATAGGCACAGGCTGGCATCTGATGCCCCAGAGGAGCAGAATCTAGGACTGTGGTGGGGAGTGGGGGTGGGTAGCAGCCAAAGAGAAGGAAACTGTGGGCTGGGGTTTTGCAGTGGGGTGGGACTCAAGGCTAGTGTGCAGGCTAGGCAGGAGAGGGAGAGAGAGGAAAAGGGCACTGCAGCTGAGGCAGAGGTGCAGAGGCAGGAATGGACATGGTGTGGGAGGAGCAGGACAGGTCTGGGTTCAGCTGGCTGGGAAGACAATGGCCCAGAGGGAGGTGGGTCTTCATGGCAGGTGGGGCCTGTGTAGCAGGCCTACAGAATGGCTCAGCTGCAGAGAAGGAGCTCTCCAAGGGGCGCAGGGGCTGGACCAGTTACCCACACGATGCCCACCTATGTCTCCCCCCGTCCCAGGGCTGCCAGGGCCGCTGGGCAAAGGGCTGGGTGGGGGCACAGCTCCAGCTCGGGAGAGACAGCTGTGCAGGCCTCCTGCCTGCTGCAGGGGATTAACTGGCACCACCGCAGTCTACTGGGGGCACCTGGCTCCCGGCTCTGCCCGCCCCTGCACCCTTTAACCTCTTGCTGCCTGGTCTCAATGGTTTCATGTTTAAAGTCATGTTCATACTCATTTTTCAGTGCCCTGTGTTCCACACTGGGGACACAGAGACCAATAAAGATTCAGGACAGGGTCTATCCAGCCAGAGGTGCCTTTATCGTCACTGTCTCTCCTCCTGCCAGTCACGGTGCCTCCGAGACCCTTGATCTCTCTCCCAGCAAAACCCTTCTTCTCCCTCCACTGGCTCCTTCCAGGAGACATAGTCGAGTCACAGCTTCCACAAATAAACTTTCCCTTGACCTCATGCCCTATCTCTCTTCTGTCCTTCTCAGTCAAACTCCTCAGAGCTGTCCGCACTATCTCCACTCCCTCATTGAGAAGACACTGTCCACCAGAACCGTCTCCTCTTCCTCCTGGGCACACAGCTGGACTACATTTCCCAGACTACCTTGCAGTTAGGTGTGGCCATGTGCATGAGTTCTGGCCAGTGGCATGCGAGTGGAAGAGAGCAAGCCACTTTCAGGCTGCTCCCCCAAACCTCCAGCATGTGCTCCCTGCACATCAACCGGGGCTGGCTTGAAGCAGATGAACAGGGCGCCTTTGGAAGGCTTGTGCTAAAGATGGTAGACCCCCAAGATGGAGGATCGAGGTCTCTGAATTGTTTTGGATGCAAAGTTTCAGCTACTCAGGAATATATGTTTTGGTTTCTTTTTTTTTTTTATGGGAGGGAGAAATCAACTTCTGTCATGATTGAGCCACAGAAAAGATCTGACTTGCTGTGCATAAAAAAAAGGGGGGCAATTTGGTCCCCCTTCTCCTCCATCTCTCCATGTGGGACAACCCAGGAAAGCAGGGAAGAGGGGGCCTGGAACCCTGAAAAGAGGGTTGGAAGGGGGAAACGCTCTGCTTGTGCTTGGGGAGAGAGATTTCCTGGGGCAGGATGTGGCTAAGGAACTTACACAAGTAGCCTTTGACCTTCAACTTGAAGTTGTTTGGTTTGGTGCCGTGATTGCCATCTGCCCTCTTCAAACCACCATGACAAGTGTGTGAGGCTCCAAGGCCTGTGTGGTCAGAGCATTGGGGAGATGTCAAAGGCAGGGCCACGTGTGGGTGAACAGGCCCTGGGGACCTCCGCCTGGTGAGGGGGCTGAAGTGGGGCAGGTGCTGACATGGCTGGACAGGAGCGGCGAGGAAAGGGTTAAGGGTCTGTGGGCAGGATTGGCTCTCCTCTTAGTGAGGGCAGTAAAATCAGCATGTCGCCTCCAATTTGCTCCGGCCTGACCTTGAACGTGAATCATTCCATCACAATGTCCTTATTGATTTCCACAGGAAGAGGATTAAGCCCAGAAAATCGGGGTGGGAACCTGAGCCTGAAGCAGGGAAAATGGGATGGTTCTGGGGCTCAAAACCCCTCGTGTTTGCAAATACGTCACAGGAGGCTGCAGGCTGGGCAGGCGCAGCTCGCAGCTCCGCCACCAGCTCTGTGAGCGGCTGGGTCCTGGGCTTCTGGTTTCTTACCTGCCTGGGGAGTGGCCTCTGGGGTTCTCTCAAGCTCTTTTTCAGGTGCAGAGAGTGGGGGAGAAACAGGGATGGGGGAGATACTCCAGATACCCCTTGATCCTGCGTCTTTTCTGGGATGGTCACTTCATCCTCTTGTACACAGTGACAGGGACCCTCAGAACCAAAAAGTCTGTTCCAGGATCAGCACTGCTGTTGAACCAGGGGCCCAAACAGCCAAGAAGGGCCTCCTTGGTCCAGAAAATGCTTCAAGGGAAGGAGAGGGATATAGGGGTGTGTGTGCGTGTGTGTGTCCACATAGGAGCATAAAGGAGGTTGCTCACTCTGTGGGAAATGGCCCACAATTTCCTTTCTTCATTTAAAGTATCCTGGAGAGTCTGCCATGTCGGTATACAAAAGGGCTGTGTGGTATTCTGTGGTGTGGCTGTACCAGGCTATTTAACCATTCCCTATTGATAGGCATTTAAAGTTGTTACCAATTTTTTCAAACTTAACACAATGCTGCAGTAAATGTCCTGGCACATGCCTCTTTGGAGGAATTATTTCTTTAAATGCTGTATTAGTTTCCGCCTGCTGCTGTAACAAATTACTTAGACTTAGTGGCTTAAAACAACACAAATTTATTCTCTTAGAGTTCTGGAGGTCAGAAGTCTCAAATCGGTTTCACGGGGTTAAAATCAAGGGGCTGGAAGGCCTGTGCTCCTCTGGAGGGTCTAGGGGAGCTTCAGTCCTTGCCTTTTCCAGCTTCTAGAGGCTGCCTGCGTTCCTTGGCCAGTGGCCCCTTCCTTCAACTTCAAAGTGCATCACTCTAACCTCAGCTTCTGTTGTCACATCCCCTGTCTCTGATTCTGATCCTCCAGCCTTCCTCTTATAAGGACTCTGGTGATTGCACTGGGCCCACCTGGATAATCCAAGCTCATTTCCCACCTCAAGATCCTTCATCACAGCTGCAAAGTCCCTTTTACCACGTAAGGTACATATTCAAAGATTCCTGGCACTAATATGTGGACGTATTTGGAGGGCCATTGTTTAGCCTACCACAGCTGCCTAGAAATAGGATGGCTTAGTCAAAGGGTATACGTATTTTTAATGTAAATCAACATTTCCAAATTGTATCAATGAACACTCATATCAGCTGGTACTGGCTTTTTGAAAGCAACTGGGCAACACTGATTAAGGTTTAAAATCCTCACAGTCTTGTCTTCTCCACAGTGCAGAGCGGGGTATCATGCTGGTTGGTGATGTGCTTCCTGTTAATCTTTCACTAAAGTGTCTCAGCCTAGAACTGCTGGTTTCCTAGGAGGGAGCTGGAGGAACAGGACTGAAAGTTTTGGCCAAAGGGTTGGAGTGGGAGGTTGGCTTCCAGGAGGCAGGCAGGGGTGTGCCTGGGTGGGAGTGAGGGTGAGGTGAGGGATGAAGAGCCAGGAACGGGCTAGCTCCAGTGGCCTAGTGGTTAAGTTCAGCACACTCTGCTTTGGCAGTGCAGGTCTGGTTCCTGGGCGTGGATCTATACTGCTCTATAAGCATCCATGCTGTGCTGGCGGCCACATACTAAAACATAGAGGAAGATTGGCAAGGATGTTAGCTCAGGGCGAAACTTCCTCAGGGGAAAAAAAAAGCCAGGAACACCACAATTCTGGTGATGGGGAGTGATCATCAAAAGCTATGGCCACCTGTGAGTATATGGTGGGGGTAGAGCAAGCAGCCTGGGAACTGTTGCCAACTAGAGCCAAGGAGGGCCAAGTCAGCACAGCCGGGTCACCAGTGACAGAGAGGGCATGAAGAACAGATATCTGAAAGCCTGAGCCCACCCTTCCAAACCGAGGCTGCAGAAAGACATTTAGGCCAAGGCTGGCTGGCCTGACCTGGTGCTGTTTACACAACAGCTAACTAGCATGGCCCTGTTCAAAAGCTGCCAGCTTGTATACAAATGTAAAGAGATGGGCACAGTGGTGAGGTGAGGGATGAACAGTCAGGAACACTGGGATTCCAGCAATGACTAAAGAATCACATGTCTCATCTAAACATCATGTTGTATAATAGAATCAGTATTTTAAATCAGTTCTCTTTCAAGGTATGTTTAAAGTCATGTTCTGTTGA
The DNA here is from genome assembly GCF_021613505.1 of Equus quagga. Lineage (NCBI taxonomy): Eukaryota > Metazoa > Chordata > Mammalia > Perissodactyla > Equidae > Equus > Equus quagga. The sequence continues at coordinate 12,420,687 of NC_060280.1, forward strand.
GCTCAGAGTTTGAAACTCTTTCTGAAAGCTACTGATATGTGACTTAGGGAGTGTGTTGTTCTGAGAAAATCACTGATTACAAGCCTTTGATCATCAATGGTAGAGAAGTGTGGAAGCCCTGTCCCACCAAGTCTCTGGCTAAAATGATGGCAAATTATGAAGTATGAATTTTTAAGGCTATAAATGTCCCTCTAAGTACTGCTTTAGCTGCATCTCACAAGTTTAATGTGTCATTATTTTATAATCACATGGATCAAAATATTGCCTAATAAACCACTCTAATTTCTTCTTTGATCCATTGCTTATTTGGAAGTGTGCTTTTTAAGAGGCTATAATGCTTTCTTTTCATTAGGAAAAGTCTCAGGTTTCATGTTAGCAGACAGATATACCATGAGGGGAGACACTTACTTGTGAAGTAAAAACCAAGCCTTCCAAGTGTTAGCTTCGAAGGGGATGCTCCATGCTTCCAGGCAGGGTGGACCCCTTGCACCCTTGCACCTTGCATCACTGACTCAGGCCCTGGGAGTTTCCCCCTCTTGTTGGTGGGTGCTCCCTCAGACCTCCCCTCGCCTCCTCCTCCCCACATGGGACAACCCAGAAAAGCATTCTCTCAGTTGTCCCTTAGATGTACCAATGGTCCTTTAAAGTTGAAAGGTCACTAAGAACCCAATCCCTGGATTCCCCCTAAATCTAGAAGAGTCAACAGTGGCTGCAAAAACTTACTGAGCTCTCTGAGAGAACCACAGGGAAATAAATACAGAAACGTTGAGAGGCCAACATGGAACCTACACTTAGGGCCTGTCCCGTCCACATGCTGGGTGAGAGGCATCTATCTGTCCCTGGCCCCACAGAGCTGGGACCACAATTCAGGCCCCCTACCTGGGTGCCAGCTGCCCACCTCCCAATGTCCTCTTCCTTCTTCTCACCCGTTCCCCTAGAAGCCAGTCTCCTATCAGTTCAGTTCCAACCAGGAGACACCCACTGAGGGCCTGCTCTGAGGGGGGCACAGTGCTGGGCACAGGTGGGACAGGAGAAATCAGGGTGACCCCCCAGGGCCATAAAATAGGGTCTTCTCTTCACAGCTGAAACTACTTCAGATTCAAAGAAAAGCTGAAACCCTCAGAGATGCTCAGACGGCTGATGTCTTCCCGTGGTTTATTGGATATATAAACAGAATATAGATACAGGAACAAAGAGGCTGCCAGAACAGCTGGGGACCATCCTGGCACAGACCCCAAACCCCAGCCCTAGGGGCACTACGGCAGCTACACATCTCCAGACATGTAAGGCAGTGGTGGGACCTGAACAACATCATGTTCACGCCCTTTGGACCCATCAACACAAAGTGGCATGGGGGGACGGGCGCAGAGTGGGGTGTGGAGGGAGCCCTAGCCCTGGCTTTAGGAAGGACACTCTGGTTCCGAGACAGGCTCTGACAAATGCTCAGAGACAGGATGCACACGTACAGGGCCTGCATTTTCCACCGGCAGACACTCTCCTGCTAAACAGTCCCATGAAGCAGAGAGCCCAGGATTGGCTGAGCCACAAAACTCACGCTCGGGCCTCTCCAGAGACCAGCTCTGCTGTCTCCTTGGAGGAAAGGCACACGGCAAAGCCAGGAGCTGCCCCTGCAGGCTCAAGGTACCATTAAACCACCTAGGGCCTTGGATGGGTGGGCTGTTCACCAACATTGAGATGAGCTGTGCTGGACCCTCTCTGAGGAGGTCATTCCCTCCCATCACCACCTCAGGAGAGCCAGCCCACCTGGGAGGAAGGGGGTGGGGGGTGAGGGTGGGTACAGAGTAGCCATGGGCCTGCTCTTCTAAATCCTTTCCTGAATTACAACGTCAATAACACAATACCAGGGCATCCCTCTTGCTGCTACAGGGGACGTGAAGGTCACCAAGCCCACTCCCCAGTCTCTGTGCCTTCCTCACAGATGTCCGTGAGAGGACCTGGGCCTGGGAACACCGCCTTTGCTTCTGGGTGGCTATACACAGGTCTGCGTGTTGCAATTAAAGCCCCCTTTCCTTTCACTGTGTCTGTGGTTCTCCCATGGTCAAAAGGGCCAAGAAAGAGAATGGGCCACCACGTCGTGGCCCTGCACTTGGTGTTGGGTCCAGCTCTGGTTCCAGCTTCTCAGGAAAGCCCTCACCCCCTCCCACAAACAGTGCAGCCAGTCATAGATGTGCAGGGGCTACCGCCCCTCATCTAGGCCCATTCCAGACCTCGAGCCAGGGGCGGAGCTGAGTTCCTCGAGCCCTCAGCTGGGGCACTTTCCCATGTGTGGAGAAGGGGGAACCCACAGAGGGAGCCAGGATGGGTAGGTGTGACCTGTTTCCGTCACTCTCTGTGCCTCTGCTCGCCATTCCATGCTCAGCACGGACAGCTCTCCACACCTTTAGTGCCTCCCCCAACCCCATCCTGGGCCCCTGGGCCAGCCGGATGCAGACAGAAGTGGTCCAGCCAGCCCCAGCTGCCAGGCCTCAGGACCACTGGCAGGCACAGTCGGTGGGCTCCTGCACCGTGTAGGGCACCCAGGTGGCGTTGGTGGCGCAGAAGAGCTGCACGGAGCGCCGCTGCAGGCCGACCTCGCGGCAGCACTTGCAGAAGCGAGCGTAGGCGTTGATGTTGTAGTTGTAGATGCTGGCGGACGGGCACCGCCCATCGCAGGACACCAGGTTCACCTGGAGACAGGCAGGCCAGTGAGGCCACTGTGTAGCTCTCACCCCCAAAATCCCCTCCATCCTCATCCTTGGCTGCCCCTCCCCACTGCCAGGTGGGTGCTGCCCCCCTTCCTGCAATGTGGGTGCCACGTACGGGGGTGTTGCTCCTGCATTCATTCTTGCGAATGGTCATGCGGATGGTCACCTTCTTGCAGGAGCGCCCGTCCTCTTTACCTGGGGGGACAGGGTGGGTGAGGCAGCCGCGGCTAAGAGGCACTCCGGGGCAGCAGGACAGGCCACACTGGGGCAGTGAGTATCTGCTGGAGAGCCCGCTACCAGCCTAAGTGGCCCTGCATTAGAGTGCCTCCCCACCAGGGAAAGCCTGTCACTCAGCGCCCTGGGAGGAGGAGCAGGCAGGGAAGCAGGGGAGACAGAGGAGGAGGCCCGGCTGGCCTCAGGGCCTCTGGGCCAGTGAAGAGGATTTGGGGACAAAGCAGGCTGCGTCCCCACCCCAGCCCCAGCCCCTGAGCATGTCCTCCCCCCTCTCTGAGCTTCAGCTTTTCTACTCTGACAGGGCTTCTAGCGTTAAGATTCTGCGATTTCCTGAAGGAATGGAAACCCCAGTCCCTAGCATGAAGCTTGCAGACAGTAGGCTCCCTCGGTTTTCTTATCCATCAGATGGGGCCAGGGAGTCACCCACCTCACACAACATCACAGGGGTGGAAACTGATGAACTTCCTCTGCCTGGACCATGCCCCCTACAGACAACCAATCGTGTGGCTCATTCACACCCTCACCTGCTCAAATATCTCCTCACCGAGGCCTTTCCTGATCCCCTTCTTGAAACTGCAACGTCCTCCCGCATCCAGTCCTCCCTCCCTGACCCTCCCGGGCCTTGTTTCTATCTAAGGCACTGTCGCCATCCAATCAGAGACACACTTACAATGATGCCCGTGGGCCATAAGCTCTAGGGCTTTCTTTTGCATGGGATCCTTCCACAAATTCTTGTGAATTCTTTTCTCATTCTAACTAAATAATCACTTCCACACCTCAATTTGGATTTGTAAGTTTGTGTTCTTTTTCTTAATGATGCCCCCTAAGTTTCAGGCTCCGTGAAACCAGATGCATCCATCCTATTATATATTTTACAGTCTCTCTCACTACAATGTCAGCTCCACGAGGTCTCGTTTATGCTGTGTCCACTGTGCCTAGAACAGGGCCTGGCATACTGGTGCTCAATAAATATTTGCCGGATGCATGGACTCACTCTGTGAGCCCAGGGTGCCCGCCGGAAATGGGGTGGAATCCTTTCTTCTGGCCTCTGGGCCTCACCACAATAGATTTCCTGCCACACCGGCTGGAGGACTCCTGACACTCTTTCCTCCCTCTCTGCTCCCAGGAAGCAGGAGAAGTCAGGTTGTCCTGGCCATGGCCCTTTGGGTGCTGGACTGAGACCAGCTGAGTGACCAGCAGGAGCAAAGCTGTGGCGGCATTGGGCGTTGGTGGGCACCAGGTGAGCGGGCACCGCTGAAGCATTCCCATGAAAGCCCAGGGGATGCAGCTCGCCACCCAGCGTGCACTGTTGGCCCAACAGCCTTCACCAGAGGCAGGGAGCAGGGGCACTGCCCTCCCCTCCCCCACCACCAGAGCGCAGGGCCACCTAGCAGAGGGGACATTGTTGGAAATAGCCATGCGGCTGCCCGCCTCCAGCCCCGTGGGCTTCCGAGAGGAGTACCTGGGCTGCAGTGGACACTAACCCGAGGAGGAGAGGCGGGGCTAACGGGGACCACAGGAAACAGGGTCCCCGGGGAACCTGGGGAGAGGGACATGCGTCACAGGTCATAAGGGAGCACACGGGACATTCAGGGAACATGAGCTGTGGGTCAGGGATCAGCCAAAGAGGCAGTGAGCAGCTTTCTTAGAGCATGTCATGGGGGCATAAAAGGGTCCCAAATCCTACCGCCCTCCAAGTTAGGCTCTGAGGGCCCTGGGGGAGGGGAGGAGTGTGGGCAAAAGTCCTAAGGCTGTTGGGATGTGCATGCACGTGTGGTTGGTGGCTGCAGGCTCCAGGGCCCGTGTGCGAGGACAGAGGCACAGAGCTCTCACTCAAGGTCAGTCAGGGACCCTGCAGGCCTGAATCCCACCCAGGAGGCACCTCCAAGACAGGGCTCCTGACCACATGGGGGAATTCACCTGGGGGGCATCTGGGCTGGGGGTCTCGGCAGGGTCAGGAGGAGGCAGAGTGTCTGACCTCCTGGACCCAGGGTCCCTTGCCTCCAACAAGAAGCAGAGGCCTGGTGGTGGGACAGGGACATGAGCGTCGGGGGGATGTGTCATTCCTTCATTTACTCACCCCTGAAGAGCTACCACCAGAGGTGCCAGGCAAGGAACCTGTCTCTCTGAACCCGGCCACGACACCCTGTCCCCCCACCAGAGCCCCTCACCCCTGCGCCCCACCATGCTCACTCACATGTCCTGCAGCATCCTTCCAAGGAAGGTACCACTGAGCCCCCAACCTAGAGGGAGAACAGGGGAGGTAGGGAGAGACCCCACCCCAGGCCAGGAGCCACCGTCCCAGCAAGAGGCAAAGAGTCCCAGAGCCTTGACTCTTTTCCTCCCGTGATGCCCCAGGGCAGGAGCTCCAGGCCCTGCCGGCCATCAGGCCCCCACCAGCAGGAGAAGGGGCCCCTGGGCTGACCATGGGAGAGGCATGGGGCTAATGTCACTGGTTGGGACACTGGCACTAAGGCTGCCCATGGCCCACAGTGCGGCCGGAGGCTGGGTGAACGAAGACGGTGTGGGGCCCCGTCTCTCCAGTGGCAGCTCCCCTCATGGCCCCTCCTCCGTCGGGGCTCCCTGGCACAGAGGAGGGCAGTGGTGCAGGGGTGGACCCACTTGGTCAGTGGCCTGGGCTCTGTCTCAGCCCTGGATAAGCTGCCCCTTCCCTCTGGGCTTAGTGTTTCCATCCCTAAAATGGGGACAATTACCCCGATCGCCCTCCTCCTCTCTTGTGACATGGATAAAACAAAGCATGTGACAGTTCACTGTAAGTCACTGTGTGTGTGCGAGTCTCAGTGCATGTGTGTGCACTTGTGTGATTTTTCGCATGAGTGTGTGTATGAAAGTATGATTGGGTGTGTGTATATGTTTTCTAGATAAGATCGGAAATCTTTAAATGTCCAATATTAATCTCAGGAGCTTTAATAATTCAACAACAACCCCGAACCCTCCAGGAAATCCTTTTCCTTGAGTTGTGCCCAAGTGACAGCTGTCCATGCTCGAACTGCGTGTCTGTGCGGTGCGTGTGCAAGAGTGCCTTGGTGTGTGACGGTGTGTGGTGTGCACACTCGCGTGCTGAGGTGTTAAGGGCCCTGTGCAACGTGTGGTATGTGTGAGTAGCCGACTACCTGTGTTGGTGTGTATGTGAGTGTGCCTAGAACATGTGACAGTGGATGTCTGCGTGCCCCTGATTGTAGTTGTGTGATGTGTGAGGATGTGGGCTGTGATGCGGTCAGAGCAAAAATGCATGGAGAGAGGTGGCGTTGGGGTGGGGAGCAGGTACAGGCTCTAGAGAACCCGCCTCCCACACCCCTTCACACAGGACCTCCCCTCCCTCCCCTGCAACACCCTCATGAGCAAGACAGTTGGTGCCCCTGGCCTCAGGTCACGCAGCACGGAAGGGGCTGGCACTGACCTTGGCACACTCGGTCTCGTTGAGTGGTGGGCAGCTGATGGGCGAGCGGACCAGCACAACGCCCAGGGGAGTGCTGCTGCAGTGGTGGCGGGCGCAGTCTGAGATCCACGACGCCCCGGGCTGGAGGGCACAGAGGTGGGCCATGAGGGGACTTGCGGCCAGATGGATGGCCTGAGTGAACTGCAGGGCACAGCTCTGAAGACCGGTGTGGCCCAGGGCCCCGTCTGGACCCAGCTCTGGGGCACCTTCCCGGGTGGGCAGATGGGAGCTGCATACCAAGAACAGGGAGGTGGTGCCGTTGGGGAAAGTGAAGAGGCAGGACACATTCCTGCAGGAGCCGCAGCAGGCCGCCAGGTCCCGTGGGTGCTCATACTCCTGGTTCTGCAGGGCGGGGCAGGACCGGGTGGGCCTCAGCCACACGCCCACCCCTACCCTCCTGCCTCCCCACTGTGTGCTTGCCGCTGAGCCCAGAGCCCAGAGCAGGGCCCCCTGCAGATGCTCGGGCAGGGGCTCCCAGCCTCCTCTGTCTCAGGCAGGAAGGTCGCCCTTGTGTCTGCCCTAACCGTCCTGTACTGCAGTTCCTGGGCCCGGCCCCGGGAGACAAAGAGCATTTCCACCCCTTTCAGAGACAGCATTGCTGGCGATCAATGGCGCTGGTTTTGGTTCCAGATAGGCCTCAGTTTGAGTTCCAGTTCCTGTGGGACTTGTGACAAACAACTGGACCTCCCTAAACCTCAGTTTTCTCATCTGAAAAATGGGAATAATTCTAACCCCTTTTATCCAACTAATATTTATTTAGCCCTTACTAGAAGCCAGTCACTGTCATGCGTACTGGGCATGTAGAAGTGCTCAACAATGGTGGCAACACAAACACACAGACCACGAGGACCGGGAAGGTGCCAGGCACGAGCAGGTGCTTAACAACGTGTGCTGTCTCTGTCGATCCCCACCTTCCCTCCTGGCCTCTCCCAGCCCAGCCCAGCTCCCTTCTCAGCACTTTCCACAGAGGTCTCTGAGGTCCTGCCTGACGCCCACTCTCCAGACTTGTCTAGAGAGCTTGGGGCAAGTTCCAAGGGCACCCACCACCCCGATTCCTGGGGCACCTGGGTTCCCAGGCCAATCCTCCTGACCCCCTGTGCTCCCACACCGCACTGCACCCTACCGCCTCGCAGTGGACGTCACACAGCACGGAGGTGGTGTTGATCTGGTAGAAACTGGTAAGAGGGTCGAGCACGTCGGTGCAGCGGGAGGTGTGGCACACGCCATCTGCTGAGAGCTCCACCACCGTCTGGCCTGGCTGCATCACCCCCAGCTCAGGGCTCAGACACACGGGGGCCTTCACTGGATGGGCATGCAGGGTGGCAAGAGTCACCGAGAGCCCGGCACCCTCCCACCCTGGCCCAGTGGGGCCCTGTGGCTCACCCATTCCAGCCCTTCCCCAGGGCCCTCTCTTCTCCACTCACCACACTCATATTTGGCACAGCCACACACGTTCTCCATGCTATGCATGAACTCCTCGTCCAGCTGGGACTTCTCCCACTGCGTGGGGCAGAGGCATTCAGCACCCTGGGGTGGGGAGGCCCAGCCCGCCCCAGGGAGCAGTCTGCCACCTGGGCCCCTCTCTGTCAGTCACCTCCTGGCAGCTGTAGGCCTAGGGGCCCCTGGCACCCTCCCTCCGAGGGAGAAGTGCCACGTGGCTCCCGAGCCTCCCGGCTGAGGAGCACTCCCAGCATCCTCTCCGGGGCCTCAGGCCTCTCCTGTCATCCCAAGCACCCACTGGCTTCATCAACAAAGGACCACTGCGTGGCTCATACTACTTCCCTTCCTCCTTCACCAGCTGAGGGGAGAAGAGGATGGGACAGGGGACAAAGTGAGGGGAAACGTGTGCTGGGGTGGGGGGAATACATGGAATCCAGAAAACTATGTAAAAAACAAAACTTTAAACATAACTTTACATTTCTTAAAGTATTTTCACTTCCCTCAGTAGTCGTGCAGCCTGGTGGTTAATGGCATAGTCTCTGGGGTCAGATTTCCTGGATCCCAATCCTGGCTCTATGATTTACTAGCTACATGACCTTAACCTTAAGTTTCCTTGTTTGTACAATTGAGAAAATTACAGAATTAACCTCACTGGGTTGTCACGAGAATTAGTAGGATAATAGGAAAGTTCCTGGCATGTAGTTAGCTCTCAATAAACATTAGCTACTGCTATGAGTATTGTCATCACCATCATCACTGTCCTCACCATCTCCACCATCACCAGCAGCAGCATCATTACATGACCACCATCCTCACCATCCTCACCATCATCACTACAGGATCACTATCATCATCATCCTCACCATCTCCACCATCACCAGCAGCAGCATCATTACATGACCACCATCATCATCCTCCTCACCATCATCACTACAGGATCACTATCATCATCATCCTCACCAGCTCCACCATCACCACCACCACCACCATCATAACCAGCATCTTGATCATCATCCTTGTCATAATCATCATCATCATGGTACTTAATCCTCACCACAACTCTGAAGCACGATCATGCCCACCGCTCCCAGAAAGCAGAGCTTGGGACAACAATGCTGACTTGCAATCAAAGGCTCTTTGCATCGATTGAAGGAATAGGGCCTCCAGGGGAAGGGGTGGATAGAGAGGAGAGGAAAGGGGGAGGCAGACCAGGGAGAGTAGGGAGGGCCAGGGTCTCCATACCAGGTGGCACCGAGGCACCGGGATTGTGTCGCAGTCACACTCTGAAAAACAGGAGGGGCCAGGACCCCTCACCAGAGATGTCCAGGCAGAGGTCCCCCTGAGCCTCCCAGACCCCTCACTGCAGGCATAGCCCCTCCTCCAGCCTCGCTCTATCCTTGCGTGGGGCTGCAGCTCCCCTTGCATCGGGCAGGTAGCCCAGTGATGGGTCCTAAGGCCAAGCCGCACACCGGGCATGGAGTGAGGATAAACAGGCAGACGGACCAATCACAAGTTCCCTTTAGTCATCGGGGCTTCATCCCTCCCCGTGCTCCAGAGCCCATTCTAGAACTGACGTGGAGTCTCTCCAGGAAGGAACACGGCAAATGAGTGAGGGAATTCTGACCATCTGCATCTCTCAAATATGTCTTCCGGCAAGCTCAGTTTTACTGCTCCCAGCCTTTGCCTGTGGGCAGGTCCAGCTCTAAGCTGTGAGGCACCAGCAGCAAACTGAAGGGACACACCAGCTCTAGCTTCAGGGTGAGGAGACAGCAAGGTCAGAGGGGCCGGGAAACACCCTCTGGGTCACTCACTCCTGCAAGTGCCTGCTCAATGCTCTGTGCTCTGGGGACAACACAATGAATGAAACAGACTAGAATCTCTGCCCTCGTGAGGTTTACATTCTAGGCCTGGAAAAGGACAAGCAAAAGATCCAGAAGCAAAATAGAATTTCTCCACTCTTTTTTAAGTAGCACTTTTATATAAAGTTCTGATGTTCATTACTGATCCCTGACACTCCCACCTGCTTCCCAAAAGAATTTGCGGTGGATTTTAATAAAAATTATGTTTACTATCAGGCAGTTGAAATAAAGCTTTTTAAGATGGAAACCTTTTCTGGAACAAAGAACTTGCTTTTTGCCTTTTTTTTATCCTGAGGAGAAAAAGATGTAGGAATGCTGGGCACTCAGAGATTTGGTGCAGGGGGCAGGAAGGCAATCTGGGCGGCTTCCCTCTGGTGACTCTGGAGGGACAGAATCTGAGGCACGTGGACAGTGGGGGGCCTCGGGTCCTCCCTCCTCACACGGGCCCTGGATCCCCACCTGTGGGGAGGGTGTCCCCGCCCAGGGACCTACCACAGGACTTGTAGGGGCAGCAGCGGTCTGGGCTCCACACCTCCACCAGGGCTGTACCCATGCCACACTGCACGTGGGGGCAGCGGAAGCTCTCACACACTGCGTGGGAGGGGAGGTGGGGAACACGTTTGTCACAGATGCTCGGAGCATGAATCCTCAGCAATGCAACATCAGCTAAGAAGGGGGTACCTCCGGCTCCTCCTTAGGTCCCCCCAGTGTCCTCAGACACCCTCCAGGGCTGGAGCCCAGAGAAGGCCGGGCTCCTGCAGTCTCCCCGTAGAACTATGCCGACAGGGAAGGTTTCCCTCTAGGGGAGGACACGAGTCCTCCCACCCTGTGGAAGCCATCCCCTTGTAGCCCACGCCAGCCTGTGGCTTCAGCCAATGCTCCGCTCGGGCTCACAGTTCCCTTCCTACTAGTGTCCAGGCAGCCCTCCTGACTTAGGCTTCCTCGGCCATTCTCATCTACTGAGAGACCAAGGCGAGGAGGGAGACAATCTCTGGGCACAACTTTGTGGTGGGGAGGGGAGGTGAAGATGAAAGACTGTGAGACTTATGTGACTGACTACTAGCAACATTATTGGCACAGGTGAGGACTATCAACCGGTGTTTCAAACAATTAGGAGGTGGAGGGGGAGAAGGACATTCATATAGTGTCAAAGTAATAGGTTACTTTCTGGCTGAAAGAGGAAAAACGAAAACATAAGATGAAGGGATCTGACAGTCACCACCCTGATCCATGACCAAGGTCAACAGCACCCACAGTGGCTCAGCCACGCAGTCGGTGTCGCCCGATGTGATGTACTTTGCAGCCCGTGTTCTGTCCAGCCAAAAACTTTTAACTTGAATCCACCAAGACTTAGATCGAAATTCCAGTTTACAGGAAGCACAAACCGCCGAGGAACAAGGTAAACAGTACCAAGAGGAAGCAACTGGATAAATCCAGAGGGCGAGACCTTCTGCAGGACTACAGCCCAAACTCTACAATTTCGTGTCACACAGAAAAAGAGACCTGTGCTAGATGAAAAGATATTTAAGAGATATAATGTTAATGTGTGGCCCTGGATTGGGTCCTGGATTGGACAAGCCAGAGGAATCATGGACTGGGTATGACGTAACTTGAAAATTTATTAACATGGAAAGGTAAAGATCATGTTTTCCCAGCTAAAAAAGAGCGTGTACAGTACGACCTCTTTTTGGTAAACACACATATACAAAGGCATAGAGAATATCTGGAAGGATGTGGACTAAAGCGTTGACAGCGGAGTGTCTGGCAGGGGGAAGGCAGTATTTTCTCTTTCTTGTATTCACCTGGACTTTGTACTTTCTACCAGGGATGGACAGTGCCTTTGTAGTAAAAGCACAATGAAGACCGACGGTAATAATAACAACAGCCTCCATTCACTGAGCACCTACCGTATGCCAAGGACCATTAGGTACCTCACACGTGCCATCTCTAACCTTCCCCCTTCACAACAGCCCCTCGAGGCACATACTACTACGGCCATTTTACAAAGAGGACCTTGGCTAGGAGGGTTAGCACCTTGCCCAGGCCACACGGATAGAAATAGCAGAACTGGGACTCAAGCCATGACTGACTGACGAAGCCTGTCCTCAGTCCACATTACCAGACAACCTCCTGAGAAACACGGGAGGCACGTGAACAAGAGAGGGAGGCTGAGGAGGAGAGTGAGGAGAGAAGCAGGAAGAGGAGAGAAGAGAGGAGGAAGGACACTGACGCCCTGCTCAGATCAGCTCTGTGAACACTTGTGCCCAGTGGCCTCTGAGACTCCGGGTGGAGCTGACTGGCCAGGTGTGGCCTGGTCTTGGGGGACTCTCCACGGGAGTCTCCATCGCTTCAAAGGTGGTTCTTGACATTGAACCAGTCAGGGCTGTCCGTGGGGCGTCCTGGCCCCTCACCTACACTGCTCTGTGCAAGTGAGGTCCACCCCACGTTTTTCCTACAGTCAGTGTGCAAAGCAGTGTCTGTGAATTAAATTAAATTTAACCATTTTGTTAACTTTCACCCATTAGGTTTGCTTAAAGTCCATAATGCTGGCTGTACTATTCTTAATATGTACTACTAAGGTTCCATGTACACAGTACACACTACACAAAGGTACTATGTACACAGCACATGGTATGTACATCAAACACACAGTACCATGTCCTGTAAAAATATCAGAAAGGCTCCACTCTTATTTATCATCACAAAATAAAAGAGCTTCAGAGGCTTCAAAACACAGGGTCTCCAGGAGCAGCCTCCAGGAGCGGGCTCTATGGTAACAGCGGTGAAACGGACCCTGAAGCAGGGTGCTTGAGTCAGGCAGAGAAGGACTGAGGATCCACGCTGGAGGACTGGAGTGGCCTAAGCATGTGTCCCTCAGCCCAGGCCTCTCCTGGCCCTTGAGGACCTCCATGGAAGAGGCAGGGAGCGTCTTCGTGAAGCCTCAGAGCCATCTGTGTCATAGCCTGGACCCCCATCCACCTCCCATGGCCTGGCCCAGCTTCCTCGGGTGGGGCCTCCCCCCATGGCTGCTCCACGCTTCGGAGCAAACCCCCTGGGCGCTCCCTGTTACCCTCTGTCCCATTCCCATTGGTCCTGGGTGAGGACTTTGTGAAGGGGCCCAGTGACACATAAAAGGGCCCCTGGAGCCCCTTCCGGCCACGGCCCCACGTCCAGCCAGCACTCACCACACTGGTAGAGAGGGCAGCAGAGCTCCGTGGTGTTCCTGTCCACCGTGAGCGCCTCTCCTTCCTGACACTCGGGGATTGGATCTGGGCAGTCGCCACAGGCTGAGCGGGGAGAGGGGCCACCGCTGTCACAGGCAGTCCCCTTCACGGGGGGCACCTCAGAAACCCCGTTGTGACATGAGGTAGACTAACGGCACCGTTTCACGTCTTATGTGACCTGTCCTGGAGTCAGAATCTGGAAGTTCTCCCTCACGTTCACCTAGAGTCTTGCACTAAACCAGCACCACATCCCCACGCTCAGTAATCTACAGGGGGATCCGCTTTCTCTCCCTCCCACACCACTTTCTGGACTTCTCCCTGTGCCCACCCCTCCCGAAGACCCCCACTCTTTCCTCCCAGCCACCTGAGGAAGCAGTAGTGAGGAGGAGGGGGGCTGTGGTCCAGGTGTGCATGCTGACACTGGACGGCATGTCCACCCACCACAGAAGTAGGAGGTGCAGCACGAGTCCCCCAGGCGGCCCGCAATCAGGGTCTGGTCCTGGCGGCAGCTGGGGACTAGCTCGGCCTCACACAGGTCTGGGTCACACTCTAGGGAAAAGACAGAAGTTAGGTTGGGAGCAGATCCTGCCTGGCCACACCTGGGCCCCCACCCCAGCTCTGCTTTAATCTCCAGCCAGAACCCAGTCCCCAGAGCTGTCCCTGCCCCCTATCCTAGCTGCAGGGCTCCCCCGCCCCCAGGTGGTGGGTACGCCCCTTTCCCGCCCAGGACCTCTCACCGCAGCTGTAGCTGGGGCAGCAGGAGTCCTCCTGGAAGTGGGTGAGGAGCCGGTGGCCTGGGCGGCAGGTGGGGGCGAGGCCCTCACACAGAGTCTGGTTACACACTGGCCCGGGGGCCACAGGACCTGTCATTTGGAGGCCAGGACTCCCCCCAGCCTCCAGCACTGCCCAGCCCCTGGACACCTGGTCCCTGTCACTCCCCCAGGACCCACGTTTCTGGAAGGGGCCTCCCGGGGTCACACAGAGGGTCCAGGATTGGGACAGAAGAGCAAAAAGAGTTAGCATTCATCAAGATGGACCATGTGCCAGCTGCTGTTCCCCATCAGTTTTGACTTCTGTAATTCTCACAATAACCCAGAAGGTGGGTACTATGACCAGCCTCGTGTTACAGGAGAATCCACTGAGGCACAGGGGATGTTAAGTGACCTGCCGAGGCCACAAGACTCCTGGGAGGTGGAGGAGGAATCTACCAGGCCACCTAGCCCCAGAGCCCGCGCCTTGACGCCCTACCACACACTGACTGAGAAGGCGCAGCGCCTGCCTCCCAGGTGGGGTTCGCCACTCCCCCTAAGGCAGTCCCACAAACACTTCCACCTCCCCAGGCCTTGTCCTATCCATCAAGGTCACTAGGTCGAGCAGGAGCCTTTATCCGTCTCACGGGTGAGGTCCAGGGAAGCGAAGGGTGGGACTCACCACAAACAGCCCCCAGGCAGCAGGGATCCTCGGTGGGCAGGAGCAAGGCCACCTCCCCGAACCGCGGGCAGCTCTTGGGGCGGGGACCTGGGCACTCCAGGTCCACTGGGACGATGGTGTCTGGGGCTTGGCACCGGTGCTGGCAGCATCCACTGAGGGAGCTGTTCCATGTCTCCCCTAGGGCCCGCGGCACCCCCGTGCTGTCGGTGCAGGCTGCAGTGGGGGCATGGCGGGGCACAGGGGACTGAGGACGGTAGGGAGACCCAGACTGTCCCAGGCTAGACCCTCCCTGGGATGCTGACCACCCCTAAAGCAGACCTGGAGGGACACAGATGGACCCCAGCCATGGCAGCAGGAGGGTAAAGGAGACCCTCGGGGGAGGCCAGCTTTGGAGGGCCCCACCCTGGGAGGGGAGGAACCTACCACATTTCTCCTCAGGGATGCAGAGTGCTGAGTGGCGCCGGTGCAAGATGGTGTCCTCAGAGCAGACGCAGCCCTCGCCCAGCACCTGGCACTGCTCCGGGTCCAGTGGGCCCAGCATCCCATCCTGGCACGTCTTGGGGGGCTCGCAGGCTGCCACACATGCCTGGTATGTGGAGTCACTGGAGCACAGGAAGGCTGCAGGGGCACAGCGGGCACCAGGCCTAGCTCAGACCCCAGGCAGGGTGAGGAGCGGGCTCAGAGCATCATCCGTGCCTCAGTGGACAATGCAGAGGGGTTTGGTGTCATTGCCTCCTTTCTCTAGGTCAGGAGTCAACAAAGCACAGCCCACAACCCAAATCCGGCCTGCAGCCTGTTTTTGCAAATAAAGACTTATTAAAACACAGCCACGCCCATTCATTTACCCATTGTACTACAGGGGCAGAGTTGAGTAGTTGTGACAGAGACCACAGGGCCAGGAAAGCCTCAGATATTTACGATCTGGCCCTTTACAGAAAACGGTTGCCAACCCCGTGCTCTAGATCAGTGTTTTCAAACTTTCTTGACTGTAAAAACTAGATTTTACATTGTAGTTCAACACACACGTGCATGTGGAACAGTGGTCCACAAACCTGCTTCAAAAGAATCACTTGGGAGCTTTTGAAAAACCACTGCCGGGACCCCAGCCCAGACCCACGGCGTCCGACTCTCTGATTGCGGGGCCCGAGCATTAGCACTTCTTGAAGTTCCCTGGGTGATTTCAAAGGGTAGCTAGGACTGAGAATCACTGCTACATTGAAACAAAAACCTTTATCACGAAATAAAACTTAATTGTTCTGGTACAGTACACACTAGCATTTTCTATTCTACTCTATTGCATTTTTAACGCCGGTGCTGACCCCCAAAACTGATTTCAGACCCACTGAGTTGGGACCCACAGTTTGAAAAACACTGCTGTAGATGATTTTCTCTTTTCCTCTTTTATCCGTCTTACTATAGGTGTGGTCTTTCCGGGAGCCGTTTCCAGCCTTTCTGGACGTGTTCACATTTACAACTCAAACTGCTGGGCCGGTCCATCCCTGCCCACTCCACTAATGAACCCTGCTCAGGGTGGAGACGAGGTGGGTCTCACTTCCTTCCTCGAGGAAGGAGGGGAGAAGCCGAAAGAAGAGAAAGATGACCAAAAACGAAGAGAAAGGAACTAATATAGGCTGGATGGTAACCATGTGATGGGCGCGTGCGAGGTCTTCCATACGCATCATTTCATATCATCTTCAAACAACCCTAGAGGGAGCTATTATTACTGTCCCATCGTACAGATGAGGCAAGGAGACTCAGAGCAATTAAATAATAAATAAGTGAGATTTATTTGACATATCAATATAAATTATAATAAAAATAAATTGGTTAATTTATAAGATATTTCTAAATTTGCTAATTAATATAAATGCATGAATAACTAACCCTGGGAAAGCCCAGACTTGGACTTAGGTGTGTGAGCCTCTTCTCGCTCTGACAGGGGTGGACGCAACAGAAACCACGGAGGAGACCCTCCCGAGCCCCCAGCTCAACTCACGGCAGTAGTCGGAGCGCCGCCACTCAATGCACACGTGGAACTTGTGGCACATGGCCACATACACAGTCAGTGCCACGCACGGCTGCTGCACGTACTTGGTGTCCCGGATCCACAGGTCACAGAACGACTCTGGGGGTACCTGGGCACACACAGCAGGCAGTGTTGCCTACCCGGCTGCCCCACATTCCAGGGCCCAGCCCCTCCCAGCCCTGCCCAGGGGACACCAAGCCTCTGCGGGCTCCCAATCTGGTCCCAAGCTCAACACCTCTGGGAGCTCACCCAGACTGATGCCTCCCTGCACCAGGCATTGGTCCCTGTGCTGGCAGGTCCCTGCCATTCCAAGCCCAGGGGTCCCCCCATGGCAGACCCAGTTGACACATACAAAGCGGTGGCAGGCGCTGAAGGTGCGGTTGGACACCATGCGCAAGCAGGGCGAGCAGTCGGCCGTGGCACAGCTGTCTGGGCGGAAGCGTGTCTGGCCCACTGAGGTCAGGGAGCTGGGCACCTGCCAGCTGTCCAGAAACGGAGCAGGATCCTCGGCTGCACTCACCACAGAACCATCCTGCAGGGTGAGGTCATTGGCTGCGTCCCCATCACAGATACCTGAAAGGGCAGAATGATCCCCATAGCCATAACAATCACCACCACTCCCAGGTCTCCAGCTGTCACTCTGCATATTCCTCACAACAATTCTTTGAGGCTGGTATTACTATTATCCCCATTTTATAGATGAGGAAAATGTGGCACAAAGAAGCTAAGAAACCTGCCGTGTAAGAAAATGTCTTTGTTCTTAGGAAATATACAGCAAAGTACTTAGGGATAAAGGGATACAATGTCTCGAACTTACTTTCAAGTGGTCCAGAAAAAATGCATATATATATATATATAAATATTGCATATGCATACAAAAATGCATATATATAAATGTGTATATATATATATAGAGAGAGAGACACGCAAATGGGGTAAAATGTGAACAATCAGTAAATCTCGGTAAAAGGTACATGGGAGTTCTTTATACTATTTTTGCAACTTCTAAGTTTGACATTCTATCAAAGTAAAAAGTTACCCCAGAAAATCTGCGTTAGCAGAGACTGCTAGTTAATTATCACCCCTGTTTCTTCCTCCTCCTGGGAAGTCAGCCAGGCTATTTTCCCAGGCTCCCTGTGGCCGGGTGAGACCATGTGACTGAGTCCCAGCCACTGGAATGTGTATAAAAGTGATGGGCACCACTTCCAGGCCCAGTCCATAAAAACTCCCCAACTCTTTTCCCTCCTGTGGAGTTGGAAGCTCGTGCTGAAAATGGCAGAGCCACAAGACGGAAGGAATCCGGGTCTCTGAGGCATCACTCTCCATCTGGGAATAAACTTGTTATTAAGGCACTGAGCTGAGGGTAGGACTGAAGTTTATCTGTCACAGCTTCTAACATGATCTGAACTCCCAGCCTCACCTCTCACTCCAGGCTGTAGACACACACACTTGCCTGCCCTTGATTGAAACACTTCCACAGAAGTCCTCCCTTCCAGGGCCCCTCAGATGCACCCGTCCATGGCCTCCCCAACTCTGTGTACAAGGTTTGGTTTACAGGTCTGTCCTTCACAAAAGCCTCCAGCTCGGAGTGCAAGGACTTACCTCCTTTAGATCTCCCCCTCCTAGTATCCCCCAGGTTGCCTAGCAGGGTGCCCAGGAAACCAAGTGTTACTTTGGATAAAACAGAGATATAAACTAGCTGACTTTGCTCTGACAACCCCAGCCACCGGTTTTGTGAATATAAAGCAGGATTTAATACAAAACCCTTAGATTTTATCAACGATCCGAATGGTCACATTTTTGGTCTTGGCATGGAGTCACTGAAGGGTGTCACAAAGGCATCCTAGGGAGGAAGTAGCCCGCAGGATTACTGCTGACCACAGTCCTCCTCCTCAGGCACAAACAGTAGAGGAAGAAATGGCGAGAAACGGATGGCGGAGGTGGTGGTGATTGTGTGTGTGTGTAAGGAGACTTGTTTGTGTCAGTAAGAATGGGAGTTTCGTAAAACAGGGATTTTTGTTTGTTTTGCGTACTGTTCTGCCCCCAGTGACTGGTACATGGTAAATGTTTGTGCAAATGAAAGAATGAGCATGGAGCAGGCTTACATGTGTTAGTCCATGAGTAGGGGGCATTTTGAATACAGGGGCGTGAGTGTGAGTGAATGAAATGGGTACAGATTTATGAACAGAGGGCATGCAAGTATGTATGTGTGTATTCTATGTCATCCATCACCATCATCATGGCAGTCTGTCATGGAGTGCCCCATGGGGCTCACATCCTTCTGCCTCTGCAAGGAGCAGCAGTCTACACTTAGGCTCCTCCCATACCCCTTTTTCTTGTCAAAATACATCTAGTCCCTTAG
Source organism: Equus quagga (assembly GCF_021613505.1). Lineage (NCBI taxonomy): Eukaryota > Metazoa > Chordata > Mammalia > Perissodactyla > Equidae > Equus > Equus quagga. Next base: position 12,439,428 of record NC_060280.1, read on the forward strand.
GGTATGCTCTCTGCAATCATACTGTGGTCTGAAGAGCATTAGTTCTATGTGTTGTGGCAGCTCTGCTGTGTGACCTTAGGCAAACCACTTAACCTCTCTGAGCCTCCTTTCTTCTTTATTTCAATGGCCAACAGTCAGGACTGTTGTCTGGATGACCTAGAACAAATGAGATCAGAGCGTGGAAGTGCTTTGTGAAGTGCCCAGGCATTTGCGGACGGGAAGGATTATCTGGTATTAGGGAGTTATCAGGGGAGCTGACAGACAATGTCGGCTGAAGTGACAAGAGGCTGAGGACAGAGCCCTGTGCCATCTCCCTGCTGCAGCTTCAGCCCCAGAATGCAGGACATTAGTTCTCAGCCCTGGCAGCCCCCCTGGTCCCACCTCTGGCCTGGCGCTCTGTCTCAGCTTTCCCTGGTCCAGGGGGCCCTGTGTCTGGGGGCAGAGATGGACCCAGGAAGCAGCCCCCTCCCCCAGCTGGGTCCCACCTCACCGCACAGGCCATGGCCCCGGGCCTCGCTGGCTTTGCTGGCCTCCAGGATCATGAGTCCCGAACTGTGGAGCCACTGGATCTGGATGTGTGATGGCGTCCGGATCACGTACATGTGGCCTGTGTCCTCAATTCTGAACCCGTATCTGCTCACTGGGGGCCACACAGCCTGAGAGTCCACAGTCACCTTGTAGGGGGGTGGTGTTCAATGTGAGCATAGCTTGTCTGTCTGTCTGTCCATTCCATCCATGCATTTATTCAACAGACATTTATTAAGCACCTGCTATGTGCCAGGCTCTGTTTCAGGCACATGCAGCCAAGACACAGCCCAAGGTGGCATGGGAGAATTCTGAGAACATTTTTAGGAGCACAAAACAATGAAACAAGAAATGCAACAGCCGGAGGCAGGCTGCATCTCTTTGCCCAAATAAACGCTGATCCTGAGCTTCCTCATCATTCTACTCTTTCCTCATTCTGCTCAGATCATTTCTTCTGGGATGTTCTCCCTTAACCCTCAGCCTCTGGGTTGGGCACCCCTTCTCTGAGGTCTCCCCATCTCTGCACTGGCCATGAAGACAGAATCTGTCTGTTCCCTCATGGAGGCCCCGGTGGACTGTGAGTTTCTTACGGGCAGAAACTATGTCTCCTTCACCTTTGGGTCCCCCGCATCTCCCTTTGGGCCCGACACAAACCGGGGTTCAATCACTGTTTGTTAAATATGCAACATACTCCAAGTCTCTCAAACACTTTAAATTCAAAGCTACAACCTCAGCTGCCATGTTGACAAGGTTAAATTTGGATGTATTATGGATTATTAGTTTTACTCTTTAGAAATGGGAGATGAAAAGATTAGGGTGTTAAAATATTTCTAATGACTTTACCCTTCCTCCAAGAATCACTGTTTTACTAATCATTTGGCAAATTATCCAGCCCATGACCCACTGTGTTGAAGTAGAGGGTGCCTCAGCCCAGCAGTCAGAAAACTTTGACCTTGGGGAAGTTCTGGGCTCTCTCAGGGCCTGAGCCTTCCTAGCTGTGCAGACAGGGGCTTGGGCTGATGACCCTGGGGTGCGCTCCCAGCTCTGGGAGTGAATAATCGTATCTGAAGCCCAGAGGTCCTCACCTGTGTTCGCAGGACTCTGGGTCCAAGTAAGGACCAGGGACAAGAGTTTCAAAACTAACGACTTGGACTTTGGCTTCTGAGCAAGATGGAGTGACAAGGACTGGATTTACCCTCTTGCCTTAAACAACCAAAAACCCTGACAAAATCGATGGAACAACAGCTTTCAGACACTGAACAGGCGGCTGTGCAGGAGAGCGATTCTCAAAAAGGGAAACAAACGCGGTGAGCCTTATGACTGCCAAGCTCACTGCTTAGAGAAGGTGCCCAGGCCACGGGGCAGGAAGGAGGAACCCAGGAGAGCCCAGTGGTCTCCCCAAGGTCGTGAGACTAGCGTCGGGAGTTCACAGAGGCCAAGAGAGCTCGACTTTTCAGGGCAAGAGCACTGAAAAGGAGAGAGCTGCGGAGAGTGAGTGAGAGACAGAGAGAGAGAAGACAGCTGGGGACGGGGAGGGAGGGAGAAGAGAGAATACTGAACAGTGTATGCAGATGAGAAAACTCCCTGCGGCCAGGGAAAGACCCACCTGATGCAAGCAGACAAAGTCCTCAGCGCTTACCCCAGGTGGGAACAGCTACAGCTACTGCCAGCTAGAGAGGAAAAACCCCCCAATTCATAGGGAATAAGCCGAGGATGCAGAAGGCGGCTTCAGTACTGAGGAATTATTCCTCAGAAGAAAGAATAAAATCACACTTAGAGAAAAGGCTACTCTGGCTCCACCCAACGGGCTTAAAAGCAAGCCTCAAAAGGATCAACTGTTTCCAAGCAGTACAACTGTTACGAAGCTCAAGAATATTTCTAAAAAGAAGAGAAATGAGTATCCAGCATCCAACAAGACAAAACTCACAATGTCTGGAATCCAATGAAAAAAACTGTCAGGCATGCAAAGAAGCAGGAAAATACAACCCACAACGATGGGGAAAATCAATCCACGTTGACACATTTAATAGAATTAGTAGACAAGGACACAAAAATAACTATTACAACTATATTCTATATGTTCAAGAAAGTAGAGGAAAACATAAGAATGCTAAGGTGAGATGTGGAAGATTAAAAAAGACCCAAATCAAACTTCTAGAGATGAAAAATACAATTAATGTCTGAGATAAAAAATACACTGGATGGGATTAACAGACGATTAGACACTGTAGGTGAAAGTACTAATCAACTTAAATACAGAGCAACAGATGCTATCCAAAATTAAACACGGAAAGGAAAAAGACTGGAAAAAATGGTGAACAGAACATAAGTGTGGAACAACTTCAAGTGGCCTAATATACATGTAATTGGAATCCCCATAAGAGAAATGAATTACCAGGCATATCATAACCAATTGCTTAAAAACAGTGATAGAAGAAAAACTGTAAAAGCAGTCAGAGGAAAAGACATGTACAGAGGAACAAAGATAAGAATGACAGAGGTTTTTTATTAGAAATAAGCAAGGCAAAAAGACAATGGAACTCCATAGCAGCACTATTTACAACCGCTGCCAAAAGGTAGAAACAGCCCAAGTGTCCATCAATGGATGAGTGGGAAAACAAACTGTGGTATATACGTAGAGTGGAATATTATTCAGCCATAAAAAGGAATGAAGTACTGATAGATGCTACCTCAAAAACATGATGCTAAGTGAAAGAAGCCAGGCACAAAAAGTCACATAGTGTATGACTCCATTTACATGAAATATCCAGAATAAGCAAATTTATAGACAGAATGCATATTGGTGGCTTACAGGGGCTGGGAGATAGGCAAATGGGGAACAACTGCTTAATGGGTAGAAGGTTTCCTTTTGGGGTGATGAAAATATTTTGGGATTAGATAGGGGTGGTGGTTGTACAACATTGTGAATGTACTAAATGGCGCTGAACTGTTAACATTACAATGGTTAATTTTATGTTATGTCAATTTCACCTCAATTAAAAAGAAAAGACAGTGGGGCAAAATCTTTAAAGTACTGAGAGAAAAATTAAAGTCAACCTGTAATTCTGAACCCAGTGAAAATAACTTTAAAAAATGAAGGTGAGATCAAGACTTTTTCAGACACACAAAAGCTGAAAGAATTTATCACCAGCAGACCTGCACGGTGAGAGTGTTAAAGGGAGTCCTTCAGGCAGAAGAAAGGTGGTATCCAGTGAAAATCCACATCTACCCAAAGGAATAAGGAGCACCAGAAACGGTAAATATGTGAATAATATAAACTTTTCTTATTTTAAAAATCATGTTAGGGGGCCAGCCTGGTCACATAGCAGTTAAGTTCGTGCACTCCGCTTCGGCAACCTGGGTTTACCAGTTTGGATCCCAGGCACGGACCTGCACACTGCTCATCAAGCCACACTGTAGCAGGCATCCCACACATAAAATAGAGGAAGATGGACACAGATGTTAGCTCACGGCCAATCTTCATCAGCAAAAAGAGGAGGGTTGGTGGTGGCTGTTAGCTCAGGGCTAATCTTCCTCAAAAAAGAAAAACCACATTAAAAGATAAGTGGCTGCTTAAGGAAAAAAATAATCACAATGCACTTGGAGTTTATAACAAACATAGAAGTAAAATGTATGACAACAGTAGCACAAAGGCAGGACACTATTATTAAGGTTCTCATGCTGTATGTGATTGAGTATATTACTTGAGCTTGACTGACAAGTTAAAAATATATACTAAATACATTTAAAATACTATACTATACTATAGTAAAAACTCTACAGCTGCCACTGAAAGAGAAGAATAAAAATGTATAGATAATAATCCAATATAGGAGATGAAATGGAATCATTAAAAATAATCCAAAAGAAGGCAGAAAAAGAGGAAAGGGAGGGGAATGAGGAAGAAATGGGACAAAGAGAAGACAAATAGCAACATCATGGTACATACAAACCCAACCATGTTGATGAGCAAGTTAAATGTAAATGATCTAAACATCTGCAATTAAAAGGCAGACACCTGCAGACTAGATAAGAGCAAAAGAAGATCCAACTATTCACTCCCTACGAAATTCCATCTTTAAGCAAAAAGACACAAATAGTTTAAAAGAAAAAGGATGGAAGAAGATATATCTTAGATATAGACATTAGGTAAACATGCTAGCACTAATCAAAAGAAAGCTGGAGAAGCTATTACAGACAAGTCAAACAAAGCAGAATCCAGACGAAGACTTTTACCAGGATCAAAAGGCCATTTCATACTGATAAAGGAGTGAATTCAAGAGGACATAACAATCCTAAGTGTTATGCACCCAACAACAGATTTTCAAAATTTGTGAATAAAAAACTGATAAAACTCCAGGGAGAAATAGACAAATAAACAATTATAATCAGAAACTTCAACATCCTCTCCTCAGTAATTGATAGAACAAGTATACAGAAATAGTAAGGATTAGAAGGCTCAAACAACACTATCAACCAGCTTGACCTAACTGACATGCACAGAACACTCCACCCCACTCAACAACAGAATACACGTTTACCAAGATAGAGTATATTCTGGTACGTAAAACAAACCTCCTCAAATTTAAAAGGGTTCAAGTTAGACAAAGTATGTCCTCTGAACACAATGGAATTATATTATAAATTAATTACAAAGATATCTGGAAAATCACCAAATATTTGGGGACAAAAGAAAACACTTATAAAGAACCCACAGGCCAAATAAAAATCAAAAGGGGAATTTAAAAGTATTTTGAGCTTAATGAAAATAAAAACACAACATACCAAAATTTGTAAGATGCAGCTAAATCACTACCTAAAGGGAAAATTGTAGTACTAAATGTGGGTTTTTTTCATTTTTTTGGTGAGTACAATTCGCCCTGAACTAACATTTGTTGCCAATCTTCCTCGTTTTTTTTTTCTTCCCAAAGCCCCAGTGCATAGTTGTAAATCCTAGCTGTAAGTCATTCTAGTTCTTCTATGTGGGATGTTGCCACAGCATGGCTTGATGAGCAGTGTGTAGGTCCACACCCTGGATCTGATCTAGTGAACCCTGGGCCACTGAGGTGGAGTGCATGAACTTAACCACTCAGCCATGGGGCCGGCCCCCCAAAGGCTTATATTAGAAAAAGAAGAAAGGTCTTAAATCAGTGACCTAGGCTGCCACCTTAATAAATCAGAAAAAAAGAGTAAAGTGAACCTAAAGTACGGAGAAGAAAGAAAATAATAAAGAGCAGAAATCAATGAAATAGAAAAAAAACAATAGAGAAAACCAATAAAACCATTTTTTTTGAGAAAAGCAATAAATTTGATAAACCTTTAGCCAGACTGGTCAGGAAAAAAAGAAATGATACAAATCACCTGGGGCCGGCCCCATGGCCAGTGGTTAAGTTCACATGCTCTGCTTTGGCAGCCCAGGGTTTCACTGGTTCGAATCCTGGGCGTGGACATGGTACCGCTCATCAAGCCATGCTGAGGTGGCATCCCACATGCTACAACTAGAAGGACCCACAACTAAAATATACAACATGTACTGGGGGGATTTGGGAGAAAAAGGAAAAAATAAAATCTTAAAAAAAAAGAAAAGATACAAATGACTAATATCAGGAATGAGACAAGGTACACAGATACAGATCCTACAGACAAAAGGATAGCAAGAGTATATGAAGAACAACTTAATGCCTATAAATCTGACAACTTGAATGAAATGCACAAATTCTGTGAAAGATGCAAACTACCCAAGCTCAACAAAGAAGAAATAGGCAACCAGAGTAGCCCTATATCTTTTAAAGAAATTTAATATGTATTTTAAAACCTCCCCAAAAGAAAACTCCAGGCCCAGATGGCTTCACTTGAATTCTACCAAATACTTAAGGATGAAATAATAGTATTACCATGTCTACACTAACTCTTCTAGAAAATTAAAAAGACATGTATAGAACACTCCATCCAAAAGCAGCAGAATACACATTCTTCTCAAGTGCGCATGGAACATTCTCAAGGATAGACCATATGTTGGGAAACAAGGCAAGCCTCTATAAATTTTAAAAAATTGAAATAATAACAAGCATCTTCTCTGATCATAATGCTATAAAGCTAGAAATTAATTACAAGAAAAAAATCTGAGAAAGGGACAAAGATGTGGAGACTAAACAATACGCTATTGAACAAGCAATGGATCATTGAAGAAATTAAAGAAGAAATCAAAAAATATCTGGAGACAAACAAAAATGATAACATGCCATACCAACTCATATGGGATGCAGCAAAAGCTGTATTAAGAGGGAAATTCATCGCAATACAGGCACACCTTAACAAACAAGAAAAATCCTAACTAAGCAATCTCAAATTACACCTAACTGAATTAGAAAAAGAAGAACAAGCAAAGCCCAAAGTTAGCAGAAGGAGAGAAATAATAAAAATCAGAGCAGAAATAAATGCTGTTGAAACAAAAAAGGCAGTAGAAAGGATCAATGAAACAAAGAGCTGGTTCTTTGAGAAAATAAAATTGACAAACCCCTAGCCAGACTTACAAATAAAAAGAAAGAGAAAGCTCAAATAAACAAAATCAGAAATGATGAAGGAGAAATAACAACAGACTCCACAGAAATACAACGGATTATAAGAGAATACTACGAAAAACTATACACCAACAAAATGGATAACCTAGAGGAAATGGATAAATTCTTAGACTCTTACAACCTCCCAAAGCTAAGCCAAGAAGAAGCAGACAATCTGAACAGACCACTCATAAGGAAAGAGATTGAAACAGCAATCAAAAGCATCCCAAAGAATAAAACCCCAGGATCAGACACCTTTCCTGGGGAATTCTACCAGACTTTCAGAGAGGATTTAATACCCATCCTTTTCAAGCTATTCCAAAAAATTAGGGGAGATGCAACACTTCCTAACACATTCTATGTGGCCAACATCACACTGATACCAACGCCTGACAAGGACAGCCAAAAAAAGAGAACTACAGGCCAATATCACTGATGAACATAGATGCAAAAATTCTCAACAAAATTTTGGCAACCCAAATTCAGCAATACATCAAAAGTATCTGGGGCCGGCCCGGTGGCGCAGCAGTTAAGTGCGCACATTCCGCTTCAGCGGCCCGGGGTTCACTGGTTCGGATCCCGGGTGCGGACATGGCACTGTTTGGCAAGCCATGATGTGGTAGGCATTCCACATATAAAGTAGAGGAAGATGGGCACAGATGTTAGCTCAGGGTCAGCCTTCCTCAGCAAAAAGAGGAGGATTGCCAGCAGTTAGCTCAGGGCTAACCTCCCTCAAAAGAGAAAAAAGGTATCATACATCACGATCAAGTGGGATTCATACCAGGGACACAGGGATGGTCCAACATCCACAAATCAATCAACGTGATACACCACATCAACAAACTGAGGAATAAAAACCACATGAGCATCTCAATAGATGCAGAGAACGCATTTGACAAGATCCAACAGCCATTTATGATAAAAACTCTTAACAAAATGGGGACAGAAGGAAATTATCTCAACATAATAAAGGCTATATATGACAGACCCACAGCCAACATCATCATCAATGGGCAAAAACTGAGCACCGTCCCCCTGAAAACAGGAATGAGACAAGGATGCCCTTTATCACCACTCTTATTCAACATAGTACTGGAGGTTTTGGCCAGAGCAATTAGGCAAGAGAAAGGAATAAAAGAAATCCAAATAGGGAGGGAAGAAGTGAAACTCTTGCTGTTTGCAGATGACATGATCTTATATATAGAAAACCCTGAAAAATCTATTGGAAAACTAATAGAAATAATTAACAACTACAGTAAAGTTGCAGGGTACAGAGTCAACTTACAAAAATCAGTTGTTTTTCTATACTCCAACAACGAACTTACAGAAAGAGAACTCAAAAGTATAATTCCATTTGCAATCGCAACTAAAAAAATAAAATACCTAGGAATAAATTTAACCAAGGAGATGAAGGACTTATACAAAGAAAACTGCAAGACATTGCTGAGAGAAACTGATAATGACTTAAAGAGATTCCTTGCTCATAGATTGGAAGAATAAACATAGTTAAAATGTCCATATTACCCAAAGCAATCTACAGATTCAATGCAATCCCTATCAGAATCCCAATGACATTCTTCACGGAAATAGAGCAAAGAATACTAAAATTCATATGGGGCAATCAAAGACCCTGAATTGCTAAGGCAATCCTGAGAAAAAGGAACAAACCTGGAGGTATCACAATCCCTGACTTCAAAATGTACTACAAAGCCATAGTGACCAAAACAGCGTGGTACTGGTACAAAAAGAGGCACACAGATCAATGGAACAGAACTGAAAGCCCAGAAATAAAACCACACATCTATGGTCAGCTAATCTTCGACAAAGGTGCCAAGAACATGCAATGGAGAAAAGATAGTTTCTTCAATAAATGGTGTTGGGAAAACTGGACAGCCACATACAAAAGGTAGACCACTATCTCACACCATACACAAAAATAAACTCAAAATGGATCAAAGACTTGAAGATACGTCCCGAACCTATAAAACTCCTGGAAGACAATATTGGTAGTATGCTCTTTGACATTGAACTAAAAAGGATCTTTTCAAATACCGTGTCCTCTCAGACAAAGGAAACAAAAGAAAAAATAAACAAGTGGGAATTCATCAGACTAAAAAGCTTCTGCAACGCAAAAGAAACTAGGATCAAAACAAAGAGACAACCCATCAATTGGGAGAAAATATTTGCAAATCATATATCTAACAAGGGGTTAATCTCCATAATATATAAGGAACTCACACAAACGAACAATAAAAAAGCAAACAACCTGATCAAAGAGTGGACAGAGGATATGAACAGACATTTTTCCAAAGATATACAGATGGCCAATAAACACATGAAAAGATGGTCAACATCACTAATCATCAGGGAAACGCAAATCAAAACTACACTAAGATACCATCTTACACCTGTTAAAAGGGCTATAATCACTAAGACTACAAATAACAAATGTTGGAGAGAGTGTGGAGAGAAGGGAACCCTCACACACTGTTGGTGGGAATGCAAACTGGTGCAACCACTATGGAAAACAGTATGGAGATTCCTCAAAAAACTAAAAATAGACCTACCATATGACCCAGCCATCCCACTACTGGGTATCTACCCAAACAATTTGAAACCAACAATCCAAAGTAACATATGCACCCCTATGTTCATCGAAGCACTATTCACACTAGCCAAGACCTGGAAGCAACCCAAGTGCCCATCGACTGATGATAAGATAAAGAATATGTGGTATATATGTACAATGGAATACTCCTCAGCCAGAAAAGAAGACAAATTCATCCCATTTGCAATAACATGGAAGGACCTAGAGGGAATTGTGCTAAGCAAAATAAGCCAGTCTGAGAAAGACAAACACCAGATGATATCACTCATGTGGAATATAAACAAGTACTGGGACAAAGAAAATAGCTCAGTGGTTACCAGGGGAAGGGGGGGCACTAGAGGTGAAGGGGAGCACTTATATGGTGACAGTCAAGAAATAATGTACAAATGAAATCTCACATTGATGTAAACTATTATGAACTCAATAAAAAAGAAATAACCAAAAAAAAAAAAAAAGATTCAGAAGAACAACAACAAAAAAAGGGGAGGGGAAATATTTTCCAATTCATTATATGAGGCCTGCATTACTCTGGCATCAAAACTAAACTAACATATTATAGGAAAATTTAGACTAATACACCTCAAGGAGATGCAACAATATATAAAAAGGGTAACATATTCTAATCAAGTGAAGTTAATTCCAGGAATGCAAGACTGGCTTAACATTTGAAAATCAAAATAATTCATCATATTAATAGTCTAAAGAAGACCAGTGGAATATTATTCAGTGCTAAAAAGAAATGAGCTATCAAGCCATGAAAAGACATGGAGGAAACTTAAGTGCATATTGCTAAGCAAAAGAAGTTAATCTGAAAAGGATGCATACTATATAATTCCAACTATCTGACATTCTGCAAAAGGCAAAACTATGGAGACAGTAGAAAGATCAGAGGTTATGGGGAGGGGATGAACAGGCAGAGCAGAAAGGATTTTGAGGGCAGTGCAAATACTCTGCATAATATTATAACGATGAATATATGTCATTATACATTTGCCCAAACCCATAGAATGTACAACACCCGGAGTGAACCCTACAGTAAACTATAGACTTTGGGTGATTAACATGTGTTAATGTAGGTTCATCACTGGTGACAAATGCACCATTCTGGTGAGTGGTGCTGATAATGGGGGAGGCTATGCATGTGCAGGGGCAGGGGTATATGAGAAATCTCTGTATCTGCCTCTCAATTTTGTTGTGAGCCTTAAATTGTTCTAAAAAATTAAGTAAAAAAAAAATAGTCTGAGGAATGGTGACAATAAAAGGCTAAATTGTGGTGTCTCCATCAGTAGTTTGCTCTCTTTGTGGGTGCCCCACGACAAAATCTCCTGAAGCAAACCACTGGTCTGACCTCAGTAACATCAAGATTGAAGTTCCACACCTTCAGGAAGCTTTCCAAGCAGGAATGGTCAAGAAAGGCATTCTCACAGACAGCTCAAATACTTTTAAGAAAAAATAATCAGTGAAACTCACACAACATTGGGGCCTAAACGAGCAGTAAATACCTCTCTGTGTACTTTACAATATCCTTGCTGAATCAAGGACTGCCAGAATCATAAGACAATAATAATAACAGACCTTCAAGAATGGTAATTGGAAGATATTAAAGCTGGAAAATTGAAACTAGAAAATCCAGAGAATCCAAGAATTTTTTAAACATGACAGTTAAATTGAACTCATCTGATCACACTTAAAATTTGATTGCACAGTTATTAAATCCCAGGATTATAGTTTCTTTTGCTTAAGGTAAACTGTCTTCTACTTTTAAACATGTTTAATGAAGAAACTTTTGCTGTTGTTGTAAATGTTTGACTTAGTTTTTTTTTTAAATAAAATGTTCTCTAAATAAAACTATTCTTTGCAAGCAATTTATTAAAAATAAATTTGAAAATCTTTCCTCTTTCATGTAAACACAAAAAATATTGTGATCTTGTAAAAGAAGGTCTAAAAAAGAAAAAGAATAGATTCTCTCAATAGATGCACAAAAAAAACATTTGACAAAATTCAATAACTGCTCAAGGTAATAATAACTCTCGGAAAACTACAATGAGAAGGAGACTTTCTTAACCCGACAAAGGACATCAACCAAAAGCAAATAACTAGCTCCATTCTTTACAGTGAAAGACTGAACACCTTCTCCCTAAGATCAGACACAAAACAAGGATGTTGGCTGTCAATCCCTCTTACTCAACATCATACTAGAGGTCCAGCTAGTGCAACGAGCAAGAAAAATAAATAAAAACATACACATTGGCAAGTACGAAATAAAACTGTCTCTATTTGGAGAAGACAAAATCGTCTATCTAGAAAAAAATGAAGAATCTACAAGAACTAATAAGTGAGTTTAACAAGGTTGTAAGATACAAGGTCAACATGCAAAAATCATGTGTACACACAACCAGCTAAACAAAAACTCAATGGTGTTTTTACAAACACAAAAATCAGTTGTATTTGCACATATTACAATGAGCAGTTAGAAAGCAAAATAAAAACAATAGAATCATTTATAATAGCAGCAAAAATATGAAATATTTAGAGATAAATCTAACAAAATATGTGCAAGATTCTTACACTGAAAACTAAAAAACACCAATGAAAAAATCAGAGAAGACCTAAACTAATAGAGAGATGTACCATGTTCATGGATTGGAAAACTCACTAATGTTTAGATTGCACTTCTCCCCCCAAATAACTATATATTCAAACCAATTCCAATCAAAATCCTAGCACAATGTTTTCTAGAAATCAACAAGCTGATTCTAAATTTATATGGAAAGATACAGGATTAAAATAACCAAGACAACTTTTGAAAAGGAAGAAAGTTGGAAGACTCATACTATCTAATTTAATAAAAAGCAACAGTTATCTGGACAGTGTGGCATTGGTGAAAGGCCAAATATATAGATTAATGGAACAATATTAAAAGTCTAGAAATAAACCCAAACATTAACAGTCAATTGATTTTTGACAAAGACGCACAGACAAATTCAATGGAGACAGGATAGCCTCTTCAACAAACGGTGCTGGAACAATTGAGTATCCATATGCAAAAAAGTGAATCTTGACCCACACCTAACACCATTTATAAAAATTGACTTAAAACACAACATACACCTTAAAGTAATGCCTAAAACTATAAAACTTCTAGAAGAAAACATAAGAGAAAATCTTTGAGACTTTGCCAAAGGTTTGTTAGATCAACATCAAAATCATGATCTATAAAAGAAAAAATTGGTAACTGGACTCCCTCAAAACTAATAACTTCTGGGGGCCAGCCCAGTGGCATAGTCGTTAAGTTCACACACTCCACTTCAGCAGCCCGGGGTTCATGAGTGCGGATCCCAGGCATGGACCTTCACACTGCTCATCAAGCCATGCTGTGGCAGCGTCCCACATACACAATAGAGGAAGACTGGCACAGATGTTAGCTCAGGGACAATCTTCCTTACCAAAAAAATAATAATAATAAATTAAAAATAAATTTTTAAAAAAATCTAATAACTTCTGCCCTTTGAAATACACTGGTAGGGGCCAGGCCATGGCCAGGTGGCTAAGTCTGTGCACTCTGCTTCAGTGGCCCAGGGTTTCGCCAGTTTGGCTCCTGGATGCGGACATGGCACTGCTTATCAGGCCATGCTGAGGTGGTGTCCCACATGGCACAACCAGAGGCACTCACAACTGGAATATACAGCTTGTACTGGGGGGCTTTAGGGAGAAGAAGAAAAAAAAAAAAAAAAAAGACTGGCAATAGTTGTTAGCTCAGGTGCCAATCTTTAAGAAGAAAAAAAAAGAAAAACACTTGTAGGTGAACAAAAAAACATGCCATAGGTCAGGAGATAATATTTATGTCTAATAAAGGACTTGTAACCAAAATATACAAAGAATTCCCAAACTCAATAAAACAGACAACATAATCTTTAAAATGCACAAAAGATTTGAACAGACACTTCGCCAAAGAAGACATACCATGGAAAATAAACCTTTTCTGAGTAATTAGGGAAATGCAAACTAAAAACATGAGATGCTATTATACACTGATTAGAATGACCGAAAAAAATAAAAGGAAATGGATGCTACAAAATGCTGGGAAGGATGTGAAACAACCGGAACTCTCACACGTGGTTGGCAGGAATGCTAAATGCCCACTTTGGAAAATAATCTGGCAAGTTATTGTAAAGTTAAACATCCCCTTACCATACACCCAGCCATCCACTCCTGGTGACTCTATCCATCAAAACCTTTACGTAAATGTTTATTTGTTTTCACCTAAAACTGGAAACAACCCAAAGGTCTTTCAAGCGGCAAATGGGTAAACTAATGGTGGTATATCCATACAATGGAATACTACTCAACAACCAAAAAGACCAAACTACTGATATGTGCAGCAACATGGGTGACTCTCTCTACACACTCTCATTCCATTTACATGGCATTCTGGAAAAAGCAAAACTATAGGGACAGAAGACAGTGTTTGTCAGGGGGTGGGACGAGGGTTGACAACAAAATGGCACAGGGCAATGTTTGGGGGTGATGGAGCTGTTCTACATCATGATTGTGATGGTGGTTACACAACTGTGGTTGTTTGTTAAAATCTGTAGAATTGCACACAAACAAAGGTAAATTTTACTGTACGTAAACTATACCTTAATTTTTAAAAGTGGAAAAATAAAAATTAGTAAGGCATGAAACCAGGGAGTTTTTTTTTTTTTTGCTTAAGCTTCCATCTCCTAGAAAATCCACTGCCCTGAGCCCTGCTCCTGAGAGCCCCACAGGACGTGGTGGCCCCTGTGTTTGGTTCAAGGGCAGATTCCACCAGGAGCCCTGCAGGCCTTGGCTCACGAACAGGTGGGGAGAGGCAGGAGTTTGGGACCTAAAGAGGAGACGAATTACCTCCTCTCGCCCACCTCTTGGCAGGAGCAGAGGCAGACCCCCGGCTGAAGTATCTTATACCCGGCCTCCTTGACAGAGCCGGGCTTCATGTGAAGTTAATGAAGCTTAAATTTAGGACTCCTCACTTACATAGTGCCCTTCTTGGGAGGGGCCCTAGGAATGTGTTCACATGGCCGTGTAATTTTCTAAAAATTGCAGAAGCAAGATATTTTAACCACAATCATTTAAGGCTACTGTCTCTTCCACCCTAACTTCCTCTCCGTCACAATATTCCTCCTGGTATTTTTTCTCTCTTGACATCAGGTGGACACAAGTATTCTAAGTAAAATCACTTCCACTCATTATTTTTCTCTAAGAGGGTCCCCTCCCCACGCCTGCCTCCAGTCGTGCACTGGCCTCAAGGCCCCCGGCCCAAGCCCTGCCCCTCTGCTGACTGCTGGCTTGCCCGGGGCACCAGCTCTGCGATGGCCTCACCTTCCGGTTGAAGCGGTCGATGATGACCTGATGGGTCAGGTGAGTCACATTCAGCAACACCAGACAGAACGGGGGCCAGTTGAGGTGTCCCTGCAGAGAGAGCCCAGCCCTCATCAACCCGGGGCCCAGTCCTGCCACGTCCTCACCCTGGACAGCAAGTGCCAGCACTCCCTGACCACGCCCCCCTCCAACAATATGCCGGGGCACCCACGGGGACTGTGCAGATGGTACAGGATCCCACGGAACATTTCTGGCTTCACCTAACCTCACGCAAGCCCAGCTGAAATAAAAAAAGCTGCTTCCTTCCACCTGGCTCAGGGGGGCATCCTAGCAGGCGATCCCTGAAGCTGGCACCCTTGACCACAGGCCGCATCCCTGGAGTGGCACCCCAGTTCCTGGGCACGTCAGTGCTGGCCACATGGGTCTAGGCAGCTGGCACAAGCTGGGGTGGCGCAGACCCCGGGAAGAGCCAGGAGTGGTACACTTCACTCACCCTTTCCCCATGCACCCCTTCCAGAACACCGCTGGGGGAGAGAGGGAGCTTCTGCATCTGTCCTCGTGTCTGACCTCTCAAAACCCAACTCACTGCTCAATCTCCCCTTCAAGCTGAGTCAAACCCCTGAGTCTCGAAAAGCAGGGGGCAGTCACCAGATTGGCACTTTTGCAGTCAAGGACGTGGACGGTGACAATTTCATCTGGGCTCTGGCTGAGGATGTAGATGGCCTCCTTGAACAGGGCAACATGGCTCCCATCGAAGGTCACGAAGCTCAGGTCAGGGAAGATTGAGCATCGGCCTGGGGGAGGGGCACGGATGAGAACAAACAGATGCCACCAGGGCCAAGGCCGCCCAGGAATATGGGGCAGGTGTCTGGGCCTTTTCCTGGGTGATTTGGAGGCCCTGGGGGCTGGAGGGACGCTCAGAGCAGGCGTCACACAGAGATCAGAGGTCGAGAGGGTAGGAAATCTGCCAGGTCAAGGGTCACACTGAGAGATCCCACGGGAGGGCACATTCAGATCATTGTTACCCTGAGGCCAGGGAGCACCCAGGTCAGGGGCAGAGGTCACGCTGGGGTGGGGGTAGGCAGGGGACCCAGGAGGCTCAGGTGGACCCCAGGACTCACAGGCACATTCCCAGAGTGGGCAGCATCGGTCCCCGCCCACCCTCACAGCGAGGCCCAGGACCCCACAGCGAGGGGGTGTGGCACCCTGGGGACAGTGCTGGGACTGGTTCACACGGATCAGCTGGCCCTCCAGGCAGATGTGGCGGACGCAGTCCTGCTCGGCGATTGGCTGGAGCACAGGGTGGAGGGACAGCCTGAGTGCAGCCCCTCTCTCCCCTGCCTCACTCACCCCGGGCCTGAGGGCACAAGATCCTTTCCGACCCAAGCTCTAGGAGGGCAGGGGCCCTGAGGGGAAACTCCAAGGGAGTGGTGCCCTCACCCTCCACCCACCCAACATGCCACCGGGCCCGGGGCTAGGCTGAGCGCTAGATCAGGGGTCAGGGGACTGACTCCGGAGACTTCTACCTGGCCCGTGCCAAGAACTCCGGGCACACAGACGTGCAGACACACTAGCTCACACTCACAGAAACCCAAGCACACCCATATGTGTTTGCACACATGAGCACACACACATACAACACTGTTTTTATCTCTATTTCTCACAAATGCACAGTTACACACTCTCTTAACACTACATAACACGCACACGGGTATGTGAGCACTCCCACTGAGTCTCACCCATGTGGACACAAATGTGTATACACATAGTCCCACACAGGTACACAGACACAAACATGCACACCCTGGCACACCCATGCTGTCACACTCTGGGAGTTACACGGCACCATCCAATCAGCCCCTGGGGCCCAGATGGAGCACAGTGTGACCCTGCTATGGCATCAGGGGCCCAGAGGAACCTGGAGGATTTTTCAGGCACCAGAAGCTTGGGGCAGGGGCGAGGACGGCAACTAAACTGTCTCGCAGCCTGGCAGCAGGTTAAGAAGAAGCTGCAGCGGGCCTGGCCCCTCGCCCAGGAATGTGAGGCCGTGGGGGCGTCTAAGCCCAGTGGCACGGAGGAGAGTAGGCACAGACGGTCCCCATCCAGATGGCCAGAACCCTGACGAGTCACTCACGACACAGGCGGCAGATGTATCGGCCTCAGCGGTGGTGGTCGAGGCCGCGGCTGAACTCTCCGTGATGCTCTGGGCTGGGGCCGAGCGTGCAGACTGCTCGGTGGTGGCTTCCCCCACTGGCTCTACCGGGACCTGTCCCGCCAAGGTCCCTTGGGCCTCAGGCAGCAGAGGGAGTGAGACCAGCGCGCTCTCTCGGGAGGCCGTCCTGGCTGAGACGCGGCTCTGTGGAGAGGACGTGGGCACCCCTGGAGCCGTGCTGGCCCTGGGGCCCTCGGCCTCGGCTGCCAAGGTGGCAAGAGTGTGGGCCACAGCAGGCACGAGCTCCGTGGGCGCGCCCTGGGGCAGAGACACCTGCTTGGACAGGACAGCCATCTTTTCCGTGGTGCTCTTTCGGGGGGTGACTGACACTGTGGAGGCTGCCCCCTCAGCCATGGCCACCACTCCAGAGGTTGGCAATGTGGCTCCCAGAAGCCGGCTTGGAGCTGTGCCTGTGGCCTGAGGGACTGTGTGACTGGGCGGGTGCACCTGGGCCATAACAGCTGAGGTGACAGGCAGTCCTGGGCTGAGTGTCCGAGCAGGTGGGGTCGTGGCCACGGAGAGAGATGTGGCCTGTTGCTGGAGCGGAGGGGAGCTGATGGAGCCTTTGGGGCCTGGTGTGGCCACTGGGGCAGACGTGCCCACCTTGGCCAGGGGCAGGCTGGTGTCGGGAGGCAGGCCAGAGAGGAGCTGGGGTGGCCGAGTTGACTCCAAAGACATGAAGGATGTGGCCCCCAGCCCATGAGCCACTGTGGACAGGCTGGTGGCAGCTGGAGTCCCTGCAGGCAGAGCTGGGGGCTGGGTGGCTGTGGTGGTGTGCCGGGCGGGGCGGGGCGGGGCAGTGGGGAGCGGGCTTGGAAGTGGGGACACTGGCAGGCCCATGGGCTGGCCGGGCCCAGGTTGGACCTTCTCTGTGGATGGCACCGTCTCCACTCTCTTGGTCACCAGGGGACTGACAGGAACCTGTTCTGCTGTTCTAGCTTTGGCTGGGGGGCTGCTGGGACTGGAAAAGCTCTGGGCCGCTATGGGCTGGGGGATCCCTGTCCCATTCATGACCTTCGTTACTGCAGGTGTCAGCAAAGCCTCCTGGGATCCTGAGGAAGTGGGGGGCCTAGAGGTCACTCCAGGGGAAGCCACAGGCCTGGAGGAGGGACTTGCAGGCAACTCCAGGCTCGGAAGAGGCTGGAGGGGTGTTGTCTTAACAGGCAAGGAGCCAGGGCCTAGGACCGTCACAGCTTTGGTCATGAGTGGGGAGTGAGGTCCGGGAGTTGACTGGGACAAGACTGTGATGTTGGGGCTCCCTGCAAAGGTCACAGTCACCCTGGTCGTCTCCATGGCACCCGACTCCATGCCAGGTGTGAGAGTCCTTCTCAAAAGGGGGAGGGATGAGGACTCTGGGGCATGGGCAGTGGCCAGGCGGCTGGCAGTCACTCTCTTGCTGGCTGGGGCCTCTGTGGGGTGGCCAGGGAGGTTAGATGCAGTGACCCCCAGCGGCTGCTGCAGAGTGGCCTGGGTAGGGCCTGGAGACAGTGTAGGCCCCTCAGTGGCTGCCATGGGTGGGTTCAGGGCTGTGGTGAGTGGGGCAGCTGGGGTGAGTGCTGGCCTGTGGGAGGGCACTCCGGGAGTTTCCTGTGGAAACTGTAGCTCCTTGTCACTGGGGGTGGGCAGCTCTCGACTGGGAGGCAGGGTCTCATTGCCAAGGGCCTCTGTGGGAACCAAGACCGCAGGCTCCACACCTGGGGCAGACAAGAGAAGAGGCGCAGAGGATGGGGGTCATTGCTGGGCAGGGCTGTGATGTGGGCTTCCTGGACTGGCACCCTAAGTGAGGGAGGGAAGGCAGCTTCCAACGTCCAGTCAGGCTGCCTGACCAACCCAGGGGCCTCCATCACGTGGTGTTAGATGACTCAGAGAACTCAGCCTGTCTGGATTCTGTCCCATACCTCAACCCCTGAGCCCAGAGTCGAGAGACCTCAGGTCTAAGTCTGGCTGTACTGTGTTCTCACCATGTGACCCCTAAGCCAGTTCCTTGCCCACCCTGGGCTTCATTTTTCCCGTGAAATAGGGAGAATGGACAGGATGAGGTCTCCGCCTGCTCTACAGGGTCCTCCCAGAGGGCACTGTGCTGACCCTGCATTTCCAGGGACCTGGGGCTCTGGGCATGACTGGTCAATGAGACTCCGGGAATTTTCAGGAAATCCAAGGGAGGGGTGAGAAATCCTGGCCACTCACAGTCCTCCAAGTAGACGCATCTCCGTGTGACTTCATCCAGGACCTTGGGGGCGGGGCACGCAGGCACACAGCCTTCCACCCTGAGGACAGAGTAGGGAGCAGGTAAGCGGTCTGCAGGAGGGGAGGGTCACCTCTTCTCACCTGGATGGAGCACAGGCCTCACCCTTTCTTATGACACACGCGTGTGTATTTATCACGTACACACTCACATGAGCCTCCATGAAGACACTGTGTGCAAGAGCATACATACCCAAACATAGATGCCACACACTCGGCCCCTCCGACGGAGACGGAAACAGAAACAAGGTCTGCGTGTGCACACACCCATACACTCTCACATGCGTCTCCACTTAGGCACATTCTCACCTACCTCCTCCACACCTGCAGGACTCAACAATATTCACACAGCTACATATACGTTCACACAGACTGCCGAAACAGCGGTGTACACACCCTCGTGCACACACTCAGCTGCACCAACACCCAAATACATGCAACTCATACGCATGTACATATGCACAACTGTGTACAGCCCATGCACACTTGTCCACCCACACAAACACACACAGGGCTCAGCTATATGCACATTATGCAAGATATTCACATACGTTCATATACAGCAGGTTCACCCTGGTACGCATATCTCCATACACACAGCACACGAAACATGCATACACAAACATATGAGTAAACACACACACCTCAGTACATGCTCACACCTACACCCACAGACTACACATGAGCCCATTCACGCCCGTGTATGCCCAAGCCCGCTGGTGCACACACTGGACCCCACGCCACCTCACCTGGGCACGTCCCGGCAGCTGGCTGCCCAGGGGTCCCGGCAGGTCTGGAAGCAGGGACTGGCACAGGCATCGTAGCGCCACTCACAGGCAGGGTAGGCAACCCCCGAGGGCCTGGCATCTGGAAAGGCGACCCGCCCCGGAGTCCCGAGACAGAGTGAGACTGGGCATGAGCTCCGGGTCAGGTGCCAGAGCGCAGAGGGAATCCAGCTCAGACCCTGCCCACCCTGCCCCGTGGGATGGACAAATGGACTCACGCAGGAAAAGTGAAGACAAATAAAAGCCAACCTCAGAGGAAACTGTGTTCCTGAGAGTTGGGGTCGGCACCTGGGAGATCCTTGGGATGGGGTTCTGGGAACTTGTTGAAGGGGCTGAGGACTGGGGCAGCTGTGGGGTTCGGCTTTGAGGGGTGGCCAAGGAGGAGGCTGGGGCCCCTGATCTCGGCATAAGGCTGCCCCGTCACCCTGCCCCTCTGGGACATTGGTGGCCAGGCTTGCCCCGCCCCCCAGGACACAGTCTCCTCCTTGCCCTGCCACTGGCCAGGCCACCGCAGACCTCCATGGAGGCAACAGGCTTCCCCTGGAGTGGTGAGGCCTTGGGGGAATCCCTTCCCCTCTCAGCCCAAGGCCCTGCGACAGGGGAGAGCTGCTCTTCGCCAGGCCCTGCCCTCTCTGTCCCCAGGGGGCCTCCCTGGACTAGCCTCCTTGTGAGCCCGTCTCAGGCCCTGGCAGGTGCAGTGTGTCTGAGACTGCCCTTGTTGCCCCCCATTGTTGGGACTAATAACAATAACAACAACAACAGCCAACTCTTAAACAGCACCAAGCACCATACTCAACCTTTCCCAAGGATTTCTCCCTCAATCCTCACAATAACCTCACGAAGCAGCTCTATTATCATCCCCATTTTATGAATGAGAAACTGAGGCACAGATGATGCTGGGAAAACCAAACTCTCCCAGGGAGATTTCCTCAAGAAAGGCCCTCTGGCCAGTGCCTTGACAAATGAGGGCCTCAGGGAAAGTCTGTAGCCTTGGGGGGCTTTGAGGCAGACAAGACCCCAG
Organism: Equus quagga; assembly: GCF_021613505.1. NCBI lineage: Eukaryota > Metazoa > Chordata > Mammalia > Perissodactyla > Equidae > Equus > Equus quagga. The sequence goes on from NC_060280.1 coordinate 12,460,744, forward strand.
GCTACCCTGGCACAAATGACCAGTCTCTGAAACCACGGCCTGAGCAGGGAGTGCGGGCAGGCCTGAGCAGGCTGGAGGGAGCAGCCCCTTCCTGACTTCCTAATCCCCACACTGCTGTGGACTGCGAAGAATTCTGCTTTTCCAAGATCCTTGAGACCAGAACTGGGAGCTTATGTATGGGGCACACCTGCTACGAGCCAGGCCCTGAGCAAAGCCTGGGAGAGACAGTCAATCCTCCCAATTACCTTTTGTGGTAAGTACGCCCGTCACACAGGAGAAGAGAGAGTCAGGGAGATGCGGTTCTCCTCCAAGGGCTGAGGACCAGGGTCAGGATTCAAACCCAAAGCTGTCTAGCTTCAAACCTGGCCTCATTCCACTCTGCCCTGGTGTCTTCCGGAAGGGACACAAGTCCTGCCGTTAAGGCAGAGAGGAATCTGCCCTGGGTGGGGTTCATTGGCGGACTCGACAGATGCTGCTGAATGTGAGAATGAGCTGGCCCCGCCCTGGTGTGTATATGTATGTCTGTGTGTGTGTGCGTGGGGGGCGAGGGGTGCAGGGGTGATAAATGAAAAGGCTGGCTGGAGATACATGTACACAAGGGCATATGTAAACAGATCTACGCATACAGCATGAACATACATGTGCTCATGAAGGAGAGAGGCTGGCTGGAGCGGTAAAGAAACTGTGGTCACTTGCTCCAGAGTTTAGGCAGAGAACAAATACTTTTGGGACAGACCCACCTGGCAGGGGGCTGGCAAAGCCCTGGAACCCATTGGTCTCAGCTGGAGAGGGCGCAGAGCTGCCCTATCACTGCCCAGGGTCCTGGGCCTCCCAGAGGGGACAGGGGAGGCTGCTGCCTCCTCAGCCTGGTGCCCCAGTGGGCGGTCTTTGAGCTCGCGGGGCAGGCAAATGTCCCCATCAGCAAGAAACCTGAGCCAGCAGGCTACACAAGCTGCAGCCACCATCACTTCTCGCCTTGCTTCCACAAGGGCCACCCTATTTTTAGACTGTGTAATTGGCCTGTGGGAGTAGGCAGGACCCAGGAAGCTGGCTGGGTCCCAAGCCACACTGCCCACGGCTCCCTAGGCCGCCAACATGGAGGCCAGGCCACCTCCCAGCTCAGGGGTAGCACCCATGTGTCCTCCCTGTGCCAGGAGAGTGAGGAGTCGGTTTCTTGGGGGCAGTTGGAAGGGTGAGGTGGGGAGAGGGCAGTTGTGCAAAGGGCCGAGGGTGATGGCAGGGTGGACACCTACCCAGAAGGCGGAAGAGGGTGCCCCGGCGGAATGCCTCTGTGTGCTCGTACAGCCGCAGGACCAGCGTGGGGCCCGACACGTAGAGGAAGCACCCGGGCTCCGCCAGGGACTCCAGGGCCACCAGGCCTGCCCGCCACATTCCCCGGTGCAACGAGAAGGAGGCACGGTGGTGGAAGGCATCGCTGCCCCGCCACTTAGCCAGCTCCAGAGACCCATTGGCTGTGACATGGAGAAAGAAGTTGGGTCTGTCCGCTGCCTCCAGAGATACCACATCCAGGTCTGCAGAGAGCCACGTGGGTAAGGTCAGTGCAAGAGGGGTGCAGATGGGGGGCAGATGCCCAGGCACGCGTCTGCACTTTCAGTGACTCGGGACAGCAACACACCCTGTGCATCAGCTCCTCCGTGCCTGCCTCACCTCCCCTCGGCCCACCTACAGCTGTCCGCTGGCTGCCCCTCTGGCACACCATCTCTTCCCGAGGGAGGTGGAAGGACAGAGAAGCTGCCCACTGCCACACCTCGGGGAGTGATGGACTATCTTCCCCTCTCCCTCTCCTCTTCTTTCCCCTCTCTCCTTTCTTCTTCCCGCCCTCCCTCCTTCCTTTTTTCCTCTCTCCCTCTTGCAGACATTTCTGATGACCCTCCGTGTACCAGGTGCTATTGTAGATGCTGGGCATACAGCAGTGAATGGGACAGACAGAAATGGCCAGGACAGACAGAAATGGCTGCCCTGGTGGAGTTGCGTTCTAATGGACACACTGGACAAGCTGGGGTTCGGTGACCTGCCAGGTTTCAGTCTTCTTGGTCCTGCTCCTCCCAGAATCCCAGAGGGTCAGAGCTGGTGGGCCTAGGGGACGTTGAGGCCAACCCACAGAGGGGAACACAGCATCCCAGAGAGGGGAAGGAGCTTGCCCAGAGGCCCAGAGCTGGTCTCCAATGTCCTCTCTCCTCTCTCCAGAAGGGCCCATTTCTGGAGTGGGGCTTGCTGCTGGGTGGCCCGTCCCCAAGCCCACAAGCAGGTGCACAGGATGGGCCTGAGTCTGGAGTCCCCACCTACCACGCTGGCTGTGTGGTGGGCAAGTGAGTCCCTGCCTCTGGGCCTTGAGGGCTAAACTGTGTGACAGGCCTAGCCTGGGGCCCGGCCCGTGTTCCCTCCCTTTTATGTGCCCCTGTGTTCCCGGGAGGGACTGTGGAGAGCCCCTGCTGCACCCCCGGCGGCTGTGAGGGACCATGAGGCAGCTGAAGGGAGAGCTCATTAGTAACGTCAGTAACGACAAATGCTCTTCATGAGTGACTCGCCACGTGCCAGGCACGTGGCCCACCAGGCCCCCACCTGCAGGTTTTATTAAATTCCGGGAGAGCCCTGGGAGGCAGCGAATTCACTCATTCTGCAGCTCACGCTGACTGAAGGCCCACCGTGTGCCAGGCACTGTTCTAGGCACTGGGGATGTGACAGGGACAAAACAACAGAAATCCCTGCCCTCATGGAGCTTACACGCAAGTGGGGGGAGAACAAACGTAATGAACAAGTCACTTCTATAACTTGAGAAGATGATGCTGCGTTACCCCATTTTACAGATGAGGGAACTGAGGCCTAGAGTCACCCTGATGGTGGAGGCAGGATTGGAACCCAGGACCTTAATCACTGAAGCCAGCCCCAGGGATGGGTTCCAGGAGCAGGCAGGACAGGGGGTAGAGCACCAAGTCCCAGTCCCAGCTCTGCTCACATTCGCTGTGTAGCCTCAGGCAAGTCACCTCCCATCTCTGGGCCTCGGCTTCCTTCTCTGTGAAGACTGGGGTTGGCCTAGATCAAGGGTCTCAAGTGTTTGCCCTGAAGTCCTCCTAATGGGAGAGAGGCTGAGACCCAGGCCTTGAGGGACAAACATAGGGTTTTACCTTAAACATTCAAGTGACTTTTGCCGTCCATTCTCTAAATTTCATTTTTTAAAAAATCTGTTTGGGAGGCAATATGGCATAGCATTCAAAGAGAGGACTGGAGCCAAAGGCTGGCTGCTGTCCCTAACAAGCGATGCGCCCTTGGGTGAATTACCCAGCCTCTTTGGGCCTCAGTCCTTGCATCTGTAAACTGGGAAAGTAACGGCACCTGCCTCCTAAGACCGCTGCGAGGATTAACCAAGTTATTCCACATGAAGCACTTAGCGCCTGGCATAGGCTAAGTGCTACAGAAGATGAGCTGTTATTATTAATAAATAACCTCCCCCCAAATAGTCAAGTAAAATTGAGTTTCCAGGGAGATGTGCCAGGCTGGGGCCGGCATCCCTTCAGTACACCCTAGAGGACATTAAGGCCCCGAGAGTGAGAGGCGCAGGCTAAGTGACTACTGAATCCTCCTCTCTGTGAGATTCTTTTCTCCATTTCTTCCCATCACCACCTTTCCCATCCCTCAAGGCGCAATGCAAGGGACACCTTCTCCATACAGACACCCCAGATCTCACCTGGAAGGCACTTTCTCTTCTGCTGTCAGTACCCTGGGCATGGTACAAGGGAAAGAGCACAGGACGGGGTAGGCTGGGAGCCTGATTCCTCACTGGGCCCTGCCCCCAGCTGCCATGAGATCCAGGCCTGCCTGAGATGGAGGATGGACTTCACAGCCTCGGGGGATGCTGTCCATAGTGATGCTCTCCAAGGCCAGGCTACTCAGGGGTCCTGCTTAACATGCCCATAAAACTTCTGGAAAATCAACAGCCCCTCTGGACTAGACCTTGTCTACGGGACTAAAACATTGAATGGAGAAAAGAAAATCCCCAGTAGGGAGGTGGCCTACTGCACCTGGAAGGTTGTAAGACACCTTCCTTCACACAGGACCACACAGATCTGGGGATCAGCAATGTCGAGGGAGGGAGCATTCTGTTTTGGGGTACTGGGGCGCTTCTGGCCCCCCTGTGGCCCAGGCCCTGGCTCCTTACTCCCGGGTTTTCTTGTTCAGTGGTGTGATTCCTCCTGGCACCTCCTACTGTACCTCCGGCTCACAGCACCATGAACATCACCGACAGCTGGGGACACTGGCTGTGCCCAGGGCTGGGCAGGAGCTAGGGTCCCTCCCTTCTTTAAAGCCCTTCCATGGCTCCCCACTGCCCTCGGGATAAAGACCTAACTCCTGAGCTTGGCTTACAGTCCCTTCCAGGCTCCTTCCCACCCCTTGAGGGAACAGCACTTATTCTAAGAAGCCTCTCCTGACTCCCCAAGACTGAGTTAGGGGCTCCTCCCAAGTGTTCCCAGAGGCCTTGCAACTGCCTTTGACCATGTCTGTCTCCTGGATGGGCCTGTGGACTTCTTGGGGACAGGGATGCTGTCCCTTACATCCCTAATTCCTCACTGCCCAGCTCTGTGCCTGGCATGAGAATGGGGCTCAATGAAAGGGAGGGAGGCAAGGAGAGAGGAGGAGGGTGAGAGGGAGGGGAGGAGGATGGTAATGGGGGGGGGGAAGAGAGAGAGACCCTCATAACTAGATAAACTGCAGACCCTGAGCAACTGAGAACGGAAATTCTTAGATTGGGATAAACTCTCTGATAAGTGTCTTGGTTCAACATTCGAGTGGATGCTGGGATTGGCTACATGGACCATCCCTGTGATTAGGCAGATACTGACTAGACAGGGCCAGCAGGATATGGGGAAGAAACCCTGATCACAGAGATGACACACACTAGGATACACACAATGGCCACAGAAGAGAAGGCTTCCTAGCACTGGTGGACTGAGGCTTTGGCTGGCCCAGGGCCCAGCACAGATACCACCCAGGGGTCACTCCCCAGCAGGCAAGGTTCTGCCACCCCTCAAGCACTACCGGACTCTGAAGAGAGGACAGTGCCCACTAAAAGCCAAGTCCTTCAGGTCTACTGGCGGTCTGAGACCCAGGAGGCTGGGGCTGGTTCCAGGAGTGCTCCAGTCTGTGTGACCCACAGCCAAGACTTCAGGATCATACCCTGAGCAAATCAAGAGCCTGCTCCTCTATTCAGAGGAGAAGGCCCCGCCTGAGTCAATACATCAGCATGCTCCCCTCTGGCATGGAAAGTCTATCCAGTCTTAAAAATAAAGGGGGGAGGAGGAGGAGGAGAAGGAAGAGGAGCAGGAGGAGGAGGAGGAGAGAGAGACAGGGAGAGGAAGTAGTCGTCGTTCCCACCCGGCTTTCCTGGAACATAGCCTTTGTGTCAAGCAAGGTACGAAGGTACATCTGGACCTTGGCCTCCCTGGTTTCTTTGGGAAGAAGACGGAAGGTGTTTTTTTGAAGAGGCTCAGAGGCTGACCCGGAACCCTGTCTCACCTGGGAAAGGGGCACCGTGGGAGCCCCACGTTTCTCCGGTCACCTGGATGGCTTAGAGCCCAGCATCCTCCCCTTCCCTGGCAGCTGCCTCCCTCCACCACGGGCTGCAGTGGGGCCGGAGGTGGGCCTTACCGTGGGCCTTGGCCTTGTAAAGCGCAGCCGTCAGCAGGAAGTTCACGATGTCCCTGGGTACCACATCCTTTGCACTCACTAGGACTACAGCACCGCCCGCCACCTTCACAGCCACCAGGGCACCACCGGCCGCCAAGCTGGCCAGCTGGTAAGGGCCCTTCCCTAGTGCTGGAGAGAAGGGGCCCAGTCACCAGCACTGCCTCCCTGGCCCTTGCCCACCTCTCATCCCTACCTGCCCACCCCCACCAGAGGTGGGGAAAAGAGAGGGTGCCGAGGAGGGGCTCTGGGTCACTTCCCTCACCCCAGGCCCCAGGGACCTTGATTTGCATGAGAAGGAGGGGACAAGGACCCCAGGCTGCTAGACCCTGATGGGAACTGACCCTCTACACAGCACCTGAATCGTTTCAGGGAGCCTGGGAAGAGGCCACCCATCGGGAGCATCTCAGCCCCCAAAGTCTCTCTGTTGGCCTGTCCCACTGCCTGAGACTCTGCCACTCCAGGCACTGCTCTATCAGGGGCGCCGCTGAGAGAAGTCAGCAGACCTAGTCCCTGCTCACCCCAGGGATGAGGCTGGGAAGGCCTGGGCTCCACGTCAGGGTTTCCTTATTGCACACGTGTGTCAGTCTGGTGTCTCCTGGGTTCCTGCAGCTGCTGGCATAGGCTGGCGCAGGGCATGGATTTCCTAGACAACTGCAGCAGCCTTGTAACCCACCTCCCTCCCTCTGGGGTGCCCCAAGCTCCAGTGCCTCCTCCTCACAATGCCTGAGTCACCTTCCCAGCCACACTCCCTGCTGGGACAGGGCTCCTAACCTGTTGATGGCTCCCCATTAGCCTCAGGATAGACTCCAAGAGCCCAGCTTGAATTCAGGGGCCCTTCACGCCCCAACCCCTGCCTACCTCCCACCTCCCCACACCCTGCCCCTGCCGCCATGAACTTCTCCAGCTCTTCCCTGAAAGAGCCCTGCTGTGTCCCGCCTCATGTCTCCACTCGTGCTGTCCCACCCACTCAGTGTAGTCCTCCCCGTTTTGTGCCTGGCAAATGCCTACTCAGTCTCGGGCCCAGCTCAAATGTCACCTCCTTGGTGAAGCTGTCTCTGCACCCCCTCCCACCACATACGAATGTCATCTGTCCTCCTCTGCACCCCGCCAGCCCCTAGAGCACAGCGCACACTGAGCCCAGCTCTCATGACAAGGATCTTGATCGGGGCTCCACGTGTGTCTCCCCTACTAGACAGGAGGCAGGCGGTGCAACGCTGGTAAGTGGTTAGCAACCAGCTCTCAAAAAACAAACAAACAAAACCCCAATTTGTCGTGTTTGCTGATTTTCATGGTGTAAATACTCCCACCAGTGGCCAGTTTCAAACCACCAACCGAATGTGGAGTCAGACACACAGTTGGTTCTAGGGGGCCGGTGCGGGCTGGCTCCAGCGCACCCCTGCTGCATCTCATTGACCACTGCTTCCCCGCACCCGGCAGGGGCCTGGACCAGAGAAAACGTTGGCAGAAGAACAGAGCAAGGAATGGATGGGTGGGTGGTGGGCGGGTGGAGGATGCTGGAAACAGCCTGTCCTTTCCCAGTTACTGCCACCTAAAATGCCACAGAAGGGAGAAAACTCTGCTCCGAGCTGTTTTGCTGAAATGTCTTGCCTGATGTCAGACAGACCTTGCCTGTCCCAGGGATGCAAGTCTCCCAGTACAGATTCATTCCTTTAGGGCTGAAAGGTTTCGGCGGTCAGGAGCTCCTAGGCACTGCGGTCACCGTGAATCACCACGCTACTCCCTGGCCCAGCCCTCATCACGCGGACCCGCTAACTGGTATCCTTGTCTCTAATCTGCCCCCTCCATTTCACCTGCTATACTCCGCCAGGGGGATGTTTCTCAAGCCATAATCTGATAATGCAGGTAGCTGAGGACAAAGCCTCGGGCCTCTCTGCTCACATAGGCCTGCTTCTGGCAGGATGATGCCTGGAAGGAGGGGTGGGGACTTGAAGTCCAAGGGGACTGGTACCAGGGCCTGATGAGCATCTACCTCCGCCAAGGTCTGACCTCAGCCCAACTGGACAAAGATCAGTGCTGAAAACTACTCCCAGGCAGCCTCCCCCACTGTCCACGACCCCAGGGATTAAACTGACTAATTGGCTCTAACACTGGACATTAACCTCCCTGGGGTCCTTAGTCATGGCCTGTGTTTTCACCCTCATGAATACAGGGGTGGGCGCACATCCTGGTGCCCTGCGACCTTGACGACATTTGAAGATGACCTGACAGGCTGAGCTGAGCCATAAGCTTTGCCCAGCCATCCTCAGGAAGGGCAGTTTGTATTTGCCTGGTTTGCCAACTTAGACCTTCATGAAACCCAAGACGATGTTCCGCGGGCCTGATGAGCTAGACTGTGAAGGCCAGAGGGCGCTGCCCTGGCTGAGCACAACCCCTGGGAAGCTGGCCTGGCCTGGGCTCCTGACAGAGGCTGCAGGGGCTGCTGGGGACAGAGCTCTGGGGCATCCCTGGCCCCTGCACTGTCAAAGCTCTCTCTGAATGATGCAGTCCCTCCCTGCCCCGTGTCAAGGCTCTTCCAGGGCCAGCGGGGCCTCAGGATGGCTGATGCTGCTGTGGCACCAGGGCAGGGCTGGCAGTACCCCAGCCCCCGAGGCTCCACTTGGGTAGGTCTGGCTTACCTTTGTTAAAGAAGTCACAGTCATACGCTGAAAGAGAGGAAACAGAGACTCCTTGAGAATCCTGAGACGGATGGACAGAACCAAGTCCCCCAGCATCCCAGCTCTCTCTCCTTCCCCAAGGGCAGGACCTGGCCTGCCCCCCAAACTCCAAGATTCAGGCACGGTCATTGGATTCAGATATCTTAAGGTGTAGGAAATACAAGGGCTCCTCTCTGCGCCCCCAGCACAAAGCTCAAAGCCTGGCCCAGAGGAGGCGCTCAGCATGTATCAAATGAATGAATGAATAAATGCTGGACGGGAGGGTGTGCTTTGTGTGGCACCAAAGGGCAAGATTAGAATCAAGGAGTGGAAGCTCAGTCAGAAATGTTGCGGAGGTCCTGGAGGAATGCAAGCACAAGATGTAAGTGGGTCTTTCAGGAGCCCCAGGAGAGAAGGGACCAGGGGCCTCCAGGATCCAAGGCTTTTTCAGGCCCCTGGGCGCAGTTTCCATCAGGCTCGGACAAGCTCCTCAAGCGTGTGCTCAGCTTGCCCTCTAGTGGCCCAGCCCAGCACCACAGCCTGTCCCTATGGCACCTCGGCCATGGATTCCGCGGTCCACTGGGGAAAGCTGGGGTCCTTGCAGGGGGCACCTAAAGCCAGGAGCAAGGCCATGAGGAGCCAGTTGGGTAGACTTGGGACAAAGGCTGAGGAGGGGCCTCCCTCACTGATAGGCGTGGTCTGAAGAGAGACACTAGCTCCGCCCCATACCCCAAACCCCGTGATCAACACTATTCCTTTGCATCTGGCATCGCCCTCTGGAAGGAGCTCTACGAGGCAGGAGATTGACCCACCATGTGGCTACGGCCAAGCCCTGCTTCTCCTCACTTGTGGACTCAGAAGACTGAACATCTCTGAGGCTCTGGTTTCAAGTATGCAGCAGGTCAACAGGAGGTAGCCCAGAAAAGTCACCAAGAGCCAGCTCTCTAGAGTCACACCTGGGTTCAAATCCCATCTCTCTCACTCATCAGCTGTGCATGCTGGGACAAGTTACTCAACCCCTCTGAAATTTAGTGCCTTCCTCCTTGAGATAGGACCACCACTAGTATCTGCCCCATAGACCTGCGAGGCCTAGACCAGGGCAAGGGAAGTTCTCACCTCAGGTGCAAAATTTAAGAGGGTGCCAAAAACCTCAGTAATCAAGATATATAATATTTTAATACAATATTCTTAAAATTTAAAAATTAACACAAAATATCTATGATGAAGAAAATGTCCAGGTTTTAAAATAGACTGGATTGGTGACAGTGTCTTGCCAAGCCATAACTGGAGCCTGAGGCAAAAGGAAATGTCAATAATATTGATCCTGTCATTACTTGCAACTTTGATATCCTGTTCATCAAAGATACTTTTCCATTAGTTTTGATTTTTAAGAAATATTGTCTTCAAATATGATTTCTCATGAATACTGAGTTTTTTGGTGCCCCCGTAAATCTTGTGCCCCAGGGAGCACCTCGCTCGCCCGACCGTAGTCCCTGGATATTAAGTGAGTCGCTGCACAGTGGATCCTCTGAGGGATTTATACGGGAGAAGCAGAGGGAGAAGCAGGCTGACAAGGCCGCAGGGCATCTGCGGAGGGAGGGGCTCAGGCAGAGAAAGGAGCCGAAGGCAGGTTCCGCTCCATCTGCTTCCTGAGGCCGTCCTGCCTGAAGCCCCGGGCTCAGGACACCCCAGCACCCACATCCCCACGAAAAACGACAGCAACCTCAGCAGCAGCCAGAGCACCGGGCCAAGAGCTTTCCCTGCACGATCTCACTTAATCCTGCCGCACCTGCCAGGCAGGGACAGTCCTCGACTGTGACCCAGGGTGTGAGGGACGTGCCCCAGGTCACCCAGCCTGGTCACCAGACGGTCTGGCCCCAGAGCCTAACAACCACAGCACCGCAGAAGGAGGTGTGCCCGCACCAGGAGACCCACTGGGGTGCAGGAACAAACAACGTCCCATGTATTTTATTTCATCTTTCAAATATTTACTTTCGTATCTGTTTTGTGATACACATTTACACTACCAATAGTATACATATGTATGTGTATTTATATATGTATATATATGTGTGTTCAAAATATTTTTACCTCGTAGAAGTATGCAACCAAAAGCATCTGCAGACCACTGCTGCTCTAAATAAACTGATATCTTGTGCTGCCTCTGAGGAAGCCTGCGTGTCTCAGCTGACAAAGGGCTTATACATTCACTGTCCCATTTGATCCTCACAAGAAACCTGGTTGGGCAGGACTATTCCTATTTTTCAGATGAGAAAACTGAGCTCAGAGAGGTTGGGCGACTTGTTTGAGGTCACACAGCTTATAAAAGGTAGCTCTAGGTCTGGAACCCAGGGCTCCTGACTCTCTAGTAAAGTGGTTAGGAGCACAGGCTTGCAGCCAGATACTGGAGATGAGGCCTGACTCCACCACTAACCTGTGTGACCTTGAGCATGTTACTTAATCACTCTCTCACCTGTTTCTCCAATTGTGAAACAGGAACAGGATAGTTGTAAGAATTCAATGAATGATACACACAAAGCGGTTGGTGTCTAGTACACACTAAGGACGCAGTAAGTGCTAGCCAGAGGGATGGTACCCACAGGCCTGCCCACAGAGGGGCTCCACCCTCCCCCTCAGATGATCAGTCTGGACACTCACGGCAGAGGCGCGGGGTCCGCCAGTCAATGGCCACCCCGTGCTGGCAGCACTGGTGGGCATAGGCAGACACACTGGCACAGAAGCACTCACAGTCACCGCCCCGGCTGCACCCACACGTGTCCGTCAGGCAGTTTGAGTAAAACCAAGTGACGTCAACCTGGAGGAGGTCAGAAGTCAGAGGTCAGAGACAGATCCTGGATGTCAGCCCTGAAGCTTCTCGGCTGATGCCAGTCAGCCTCAGGGGGCAGCATAAACATGAAGGGACCACAGGATGAAGTGAGCTACCGTGTGGGGTGACAGAAGGGCGGTGTGTTCGTAGGAAAGCAATAATTCCACGGCCCAGGCAGACCCCACCTGGAGAACTAAGCTCTCTGCTTCCTTGGGCCTGGGCTATTGGATCTGGTGGCCGAGGAACAGACACGGGGTAAGAATCACTGGCCAGGCCAGCAACAGGCCAGGACAGTCTGACAACAGCCTTTGAGGCCCTGGAGGGTGCCAGGCAGAGCCAGCGCCAGCTCTCCCGTCTCCACTGAGGGCAGAGCAGGCAGGGCCGAGGCCACAGCAGGAGGGGTTCGGGTTTACTGCTCAGAAGAACTTCCCAATCGGGAGGGAGGGTGGGAGTGAGACAGGCTTGCAAAGGGCACAGAAGCTCTGTTTGTCTGGCGAGATGTCCCTGGTCGTCTGGGACAGGACGGACTCAGCCAAGTAGGCTGGAGGTAGGGTAACAGCAGAGGTGGGTCTTCCCTCTAGACCTGAGGGGGTCTCTCCTGAGGTGTCGGGGGGGCAGTCTGAGAGTGGCAAGGGTCCCGGGGAGCAGAAGGGGCTCAGGAGCATGGGGGCTGAGTCCACTCACCACAGGGTGGCAGGTCTCGAACACCTCACTGAGCAGGACGTTGCACTCCTTTTTGGCAAATGGTTCTCGGAGAGGATTCAGGACACATGTGTCCCGGGGGTCAAGGGTGTCTGGACACTGAGGGTCAAAGGCAGGGCTGTTGCCCTCCCTACCCTCTAGACGCCTGTGGCCTCATGTGGCGAACAGACTCCTAGAGTGGCCCCGTTGATCTCCACCCCCTGGGGTTCAGATCCTTGTACAAGCCCTTCCCCTGAGAGTGGGAGAGACCTATGACTTGCTTCACACCAACAGAAGACAGCCGAGGTGACGGGACAGATGTGGGCAGGTGCATGTTATTACATGGTTATGGTACACAAGACGGTAGAGCCCATCTTGCCGGAGTCTCCCCCTTGCTGGCTGTGAGGAAGCAGGCAGCCATGCTGGGGAACCTCATGTGGTGGGAATGGGGGTGGTCTGTATCAGCTGAGGGTGGTCTCTAGCCAACAGCTAGCAAAAAGAATTGAAGCTCTCAGCTCTGCGGTTGCAAGTAACTGAATGCTGCCAAGAACCATGTGAGCGGGAAGCAGATCCTTCCCCAGCTGACCCTGCAGATGAGAGCCTGGCCCTGGCTAACAGCTTGACTGCAGCTTGTGATGCCCTAAACAGAGAACCATGCCACGCCGTGCCCTGACTCCTGACCTGCAGACACTGAGAAAATACGTGTGTGTGCAGTTGCATGCTGCTAAGTCTGTAGTAATACTGTTACACAGCTATCGATAACTAATACAGATTTCCTCGATGTCCACCAACCTCTGCCTGCAGGCCTATATTTTCACTGGAGCCCCCAAGGTATGCCAAAGGTGATTCTCAAGAGAGAAACAGCAGTGGGGGGTGAGAGGAGGGGAGCAATAAAGGTCAGCCACCTACTCAGCTTCTCTAAAACAGGGACGGGTTAGAGCACACCTTTCTGAGGCTGTGAGGACGGCCTCCTCCCATCCATCTCAGGATTATACTGAGCTGCAGGCCATGACTAACTGCTCCCCCAACCCAAGTCTACACAGGTTCACCTCCATCTGCTCCCCAGCGGAGGATTAGGGACCTAAAACCACTCAGTCCAGGAAAGGCAAATATGTAACACTCATATTGCTACTCTCCACAGCTGCACTCTCGGCAGACAGAAATAATCAATCACAGTTCTCCTTCCAGCTGAGCCTGACACAAGTCTTAGGTATTTCTCAACAAAGCTTCCCAGGCAGCCTCTTCTGACTGATCAGAGTTGTCACACGAGGTCAAATCTATTCATCATCCTTCTCCTGGCATAGCCCCTTCACTTCACAGAGGACGACAGAGAAGATGGGACTTACTCAGGGTCACCCAGCAAATCACTGGATGATCCAAGACAAGAACCCAGGCCTCCTGCTCTCAGTTCAGTGCTGTTTCCCCCACAGCTCACAGCTTGGCAGCCTCAGTCAGACATCTCCCAAACTTCAAGGACACCCCCCTCATTGCTGCCTCTGCTAATGTTGTCCTCCCTCTCAGAGGCCTTCTCTCTGATACAGTCATCCTTCCGAATGTGGCCTATCTTTTAAGTACAACCTAGTCCCACCCACTTCAGGAAGCCTTCTCTGATCGGCTCAACCCACACTGGTCTCTCTTGGTTTCTCCTCGTCACTAGACTTAGTGCCAGGCACCGAGGGCTCAGAGATGGGTAAGACAGTCATGCCCCACAAGGCTCCCCTTCCTTTCTAGTGCTCCTCTATCCGAGGACAGAGACTTTGTCTCCTTCCATTTACCACCCTTCCACTAGGGCTTGGTCCAGGGCAGGTGTGCAGCCCAATTTGTGAGATGGGACTGTGCGTGTCCTCAGGCCACAGGACAGAGTCTAGGGCTGTGGGTGCCGGGTCAGAGGCAGGAGAGCAGCTGCAGGGGTAGCCTCCCACAAATGGCCCTCTTCCCTGACCTGGGGCCAGTTCTCTCAGCCCTGCCCAGGGCCCAGCTGGGTGACAGGAGTGAGCCCAGTTGGGGAAGCTTTACCTCGACTGCAGCCCAACTGCTACCAAACTCCTGGGGGTTAGTTAACTCGAGGTTCTCTGGGGTCCTCATCTCATTGATGGTTTTCAAGTCAAAGTTCCCACAGAGTCCCGCCAGCTGGCCCTGAAAGAAGAGAGGACACCAGGGTCAGTTAAGGCACATGAGGGGTGAACCATGGGCAGAGGGGTCACCACGAGTCCAGGAGTCTGTCACAGACCCAGTCATGACTACTGGGGTCATAGTGTGAAGAGGGACAGGAGAAAGGTCAGAGGAGAAGGGGCACAGAGCAGTGTGGGGAAGACAGGACAGAAAGCATGATGCTCCTGTCTCCTCAGTGAGGGTACAGTTCACCCAAGGACACTCAGTGGCTTGGCTCAGCCCCAGGCAGGAGCAGGGGGCCCCTTAAGAGTTATTTGTCATGCAACTACCTGCCACTGTGGCCCAGCCTGGATGTGCACTGTGGTCCTCTGGTCCCATAAGAGGGTGATGTGCTCCCGTGGGAAATGCACCAGCGTGAAAAACCCTGCTTGCCATGTGTGGACCTCCTGGTCCTCATCCAGGAAGCTCTCAGGACTCTAGGGGGACAGAGATGGTCATTCCTGAGGCCTGAGTAGCCCCCAAAACCTGGCTCACCTGGGCCTGGCTACAAATCACTGCCCCCGCCCCCCCACCAGGACCTCACCAACTCCTCTGCCGCCCTCACGCCCTGACATTGACCTCTGTGTTCCTGACCCTGGCTAAGGAATTCAGTCTGGCCTGCTGACGCAATGGTGCTTCAAGAGAAAGTGCTGTGGCAAAGAAACCAGTCCATAGCCCTCTTCAGCCCTCAGCCCCCGTAAACCTGCAAACTGTCTACACAACCTTCCCCCGCACCCGCCCTTACGGGATTTCCTGAGTCGTCATCAAAGAGGATGAGTGAGTTCCCCACACTGATGGAGACAAACTTCCTGCAGATGATGCCAGAGCTGTAGCAGTTTACATTCTCTACAATCACGGAGAAGCTGAAATCTGATGTGCTCTGGGGAGAAAGTAACTTAGTTCAATAAAACTGGGGAGAGAAGAGATTCCGCTGACAGGCACAGAGGTAGCGGGACGTGGACTCGGAAGTCAGGTTTTTGATCCACTTCTGCTTATGAGCTGTGTGACTTTGGACAATTTAGTTCAGTTCTCTGAAGCTCAATTTAATTTTTGGGTGCCTGGTGCAGTGTTCAGCATATAGTGATGTTCCAAAAAGTATCTGATGAATGAATGACTGAATATATAATAGGGATGACTGGGGTTGACAGGGGTGTGGGGGAGTGGTACTGTCTTACATGCACTGAAGAGGGCACTGTAAGCCTCTCCCGAGGGCAGTTTGCAGGCAGTGAACAACATTCTCAATGTATGTAACTTTTTATAGCAATGCCACTTCTAAGAGTCTAGAGACATATCCACACAAGAATTCACTGAGCATTTAAATATTGGCAACAACCTAAATGTCCATCAATGGCGAATAATAAAACAAAGTAGAACACATCTTTTCTATAGAATTCTATAGAAAGAAGAAAGAAAAAGTATGCAATGACTGTATGAGATTATGTCCAAAGTATACTATTAAGTGAAAAAAGCAAACTGCAGAATCCTATTCATACAATCTGAACAAAGTATGTGTGTGTATGTGAGTGCGAGCACGTGTCTGTCTCCTGGAAAACGATCTGGCAGGATTCACACCTGACTGTTATGAGTGGTCATTCATCAAGGAACGGGAACAGAAGAGATGTGAAGAGGAATTTTTTTTTTAAGATATGCTTCTGTACTGTTCTGAATGTTAGTGACAAGCATGCATTACCTTTGAAATTCAAAAAATAAAATAAAGTCAGTAATCTTTGTCTTGTGGAGTTATTGAAATTATGTGAAAGACCCCAGTACAGTGCCTGCCCCACAGGTAGGACTCACTCCATAACAGGTTTGTTGTCATCATTATTATTATTACTGTTATTTTCAGTATTATATAATGAGATGGACAGGCCCTTAGCAAAACCAAGGCCCCCTGGCTGTGTCTCTGGCACTCTCCCACCTGCCTTGTTGGCACCCTTTTCTCCTTCTGGAAGGGATCCTGCCTCTACTGTGCCAGCCCCACATCACCATTCCTTTTCCTCCAGGTGAGCTGACAGCTTTAACACGTGGCTCCTCAAGCATATCAACTCTGCAGTCAGATTTCTTAGTTCAAACCTGCCCCCAGTTCTGCCACTGACTAGCTTCCCTAGGCTCAAAGTTGCCACATGTATCCCATGCGGTCAGTAAACTCTCCCTTGCAGTGTTGCTGTGAGAATTCAGTGAAGCAATGTTTGAAAATGGCTCAGGTGACCACCAGGCTTATACTAAAGGCTCCAAAAGCAGCCACTCTCACTATCACAGACAGAAAAACCACTGGCCCCGACAGGCAAGGTTATATGGAGAGTGGACAGGCTGTGGGGCACATTATGACTGCTGGGCTCTGTCCAGCCCTGATCTTGCTCCTCAGCACTTCTTTCAGTGTCTAGAGAGCCACACCCCAGAGCTCAGATCTCCCCACGACCCAATCATGCATCAGACTGCAGTCCAGAACATCAACATGCCCAGAGGTCCTCAGCCTCAACCCCTCTGGTCCCCACGGAGCCTGCTGGGCAGACAGACACCTCCAGGAGCTCACCTTGACCAGGTGCACTTTGCATGCCCCCACGAAGTCAAACGGGAGCCCGTCAAAGGTGCGGTAATGCCGGTCGCCGTAGGCCGTGCAGGTGGAGGCACAGGGGTGCAGGGTGCACTGGAAGGAGCCGTGCTGGCATACGCTGAAACACACACACCCAGACCAGCTCGCGGGGCACACCCACACCTGGACTATCCACCAGAGCCAAGCCTATCAGGTGCCCACTATGTGCCCCTGGGCCAGGGGTCAGCAACATTATCAGCCTCCAACAGAAGCTGCCGAGTGGGACTGCGGGTCCCCATTTTATGTAGGAGACACAGGTCTCATGGAGGTTAAGGAGCACATGGCCAATAAATAATGGAGCTGAGACTGAACCCAGAGCTATCTGACTCCAAAGTCCACATGCTCTTTACCACTCCAACCATTCATTCATCCATTCATTCAAGAAGTATTAGGCACCTACCATATCCCAGGCATTATTCCAGGAGTTTGAGACACATCAGTAAACAAAACGGCAAAAACCCTCTGCCTTTGTGAAGCTTAGATTCTAGAGGGAGAAGATACACGCTAAATAATAAAAATAAGTAAGCATGAGTAAGTAACACAGCGTGTTAGAAGGCGACGAGTGCTATGGGGGAAAGGAGCAGGATCCAGGGGATTGGGAATGTGTGGGGTGGCACGCAATTTTAAACAGGGTGGTCAGAGGGACATCGTGTTTTGCTGAGAGAAGGAGTGTTTGGGGGATTTGATCACGGGGATGACGTGATCTGAAGCAAGTTCCACGCTGGCTGCCATGCTGAGTCTAAGCTGAAGGAGGCCGAGGACGGAAGCAGGAAGACCAGTTGGGAGACTATTCCACAATCAGGGAAGAGATGACGACGGTGGCTCGGAACAGGGTAACAGCAGAGGAAGGAATGAGACGTATCAGATTCTGGATCTACTTGGGAGGTAGAACCAGAAGGATTTGCAGACAGCTTGGATGTAGGTAGTAAGAGAGAGGACTCAGGGATGACTCCAGGTTTTTCGGCTTGAGCAACTGGAAGAATGAACCCAGACAGGGGAGGCTGAGCAAGGAGCAAGTCCGAGGGAAAGATCAGGTGTTCAGTCTAGGACATGCTGAGTTTGAAACATACACGTGGCGATGTCAAGTGGGCAGTTGGGTGTGTGAGTCGGCAGTTCAGGAGTGAGATTTGGACCACAGGCAGAAGTTTGGGAGTCATCTGTATATGGATGGGCCTTATCACCATGAGACCAGGTGAGTTCACCAAGGGAGTGAGTATAAATACAGAAGCTTCTTGGGGCACTCCCAACACTAAGAATTTGGAGAAGAGGAAGAACCAGCAAAGAAACCTGAGATGGAGCAGTAAGAGAAGTAGGAGGAAGACCAGGAGGGTGGGGAGTCCCAGAGCTATGTGAAGAAATGCATGAAGGGAGAGGGGATGAAAACAAGGGATCAATGCGGTCAAATGCCGCCAACAGGTCTAGGAAGAGGAGGACCACGAAACGGACATTGGATACAGCAATATGGAGATGACTGGTGATCTAGATAGGAACAGTTCTGGAGGAATGGTTAGGAAAATGCCTGACTGCACTGGGCTGAGGGAGAATGGGAGAAGAGGAATTAGAAACAGCAGGTATAAGAAACTTTTTTGAGAAGTTCTACAGTAAAAGTGTAGCAAAGAAATGGAGCCCTTACTCGGGGGTTGAAAGTTTTTCAAACCTCTTTTTATGTTGATGGGGATGATCTAGTGAGGAAGGAAAAACTGACTATATGGGCGAGAAAGCGGAGGCATTCTTAGTGGTGCCCTTGAGTGA
>NC_060280.1:12479114-12484941 GCF_021613505.1 Equus quagga
AGGCATTCTTAGTGGTGCCCTTGAGTGAGAGAGGGGTGGGATCTAAAGCAGAGGTAAAGGAACTGGCTTTAGATCGGAGCACAGACACTCAGTTCATCTTTGGTATAGGTGGAAGGCAGAATAGAGGGTACAGAGTCTGGAAAGTTCTCTCCTGATGGCTTCAATTTTCTCAGTGAAACAGGAAGCAAGATCATCAGCTGAGAGTGAGGAGAGGGGAGTTGGTGCCGGGGCTTTGAAGAGGGAGCAGAAAGTGTGAGCCAGTCACCCAGGGGGATGAAAGAGAGAACTAGACCAAGGAAACATAGCGTGAGGGCTGGTCAGCCTGGAGACCTTTTCTGAGATGGAGAGTCACGAATTTAGAGTGAGATGATGCTGCTTGGTTATGTGCTCCTCCAGCCACACTCAGCTGCAATGGATGCAGGTGCAAAAGGCGGGTGTCATCAGGGGACGACTTCGCCAAACAAGTAGGGCCAAGCAGGAGAAGGGCAAGAGAACTGAGGTTGTATTCAAGGAAGTGGGCACAGTGCCAGACTGTGGGCCCAGAACAAACAGAAGGGAAGATATCAAGGGGCTGAGAGGCAGTGGAGAGCTGGTAGGGTCCATGGATTAGAAACCTGGCTGGAGGTGAAGGATTGAGGGTGTCAGGGTACTAGAGGGAGTGGAGGAAGACAGAAGGTGAGGTGAGAGGCATGAAATTTGGATATGGGCTGGCTGAGTTATTGGGAATGGCATAATCTAGGGGATGACCACTCATACCACTAGCTTGGAGATAAGATCACTGGAAAAGAGAAGATGAAGAAATTATGATGTCAGGATAACATTAGCATCTTTAATGGATACTGAAGTCTCCAAGAATTAGGGCAGGAGTAGGGTTGGATAAAGGGGACGGTATCTGGAGCTAAAATCTTCAGGAGTAAAGGGCATGACCTAGGGCTCCTTGTAAGACAACAACAATGAGGGGCAGGCTCTCTTCAATCACACACCATATACACACCTGGTCATTCACTGAGTCCTCACTCCCTAAGCCTGTGCACACATCCAGTCACACACCCACCTACACGACTTATTACAACCCAGGTGTGTAAGCAGTGCTGCCAATGCTCCCACCATGGCTGACTTCACGCTACCAACATGATATCACTGAACATGGAGCTGGGAAGAGATGGAAGCCAGGCCCCATCCCGGTAAACAGATCCCATCCAACACTCAAGCCCCATCAGCCCAGACACCCTTCAGCACCCACCTCCCCAGTGGACAGCAGCCGGAATGTGAGTCACAGTGCCGTGTCCTTCCAGAGGGAGTGTTGGGAAAGTTTGTACATGTATTAGGAAGGTGGAATGTGAAAGACTGAGTTAAAACGTAAAAACTTGCCCAGATGTCTCTCAGTCCATTAAGGGAGAAAAGAGCCACTCTATGGCCAGTCGGCCTCTCGCATAAAGACAGAGCCTCTTTACGTCAAGGTTCTAAACCCTAAAATAACCCAGCCTTTTGGTCCTGGCTCCTGATTCTCCCCCCACCATTTCACAGCACAAAGTGCTCACAGGAGAGGATTCAACAGAGCACAGCCATCCTCCTGCCTGGGCCTGGGAGTGCTGGTACGGTGGCTGGCATCCCGTGAAGTGACCAAGTGAGTCAGTCCTTGAGCCTGAGCCCGCTGGGCGAATCCAGGCTGGCTGGCCCCATCTCTCACCACACTCTCCAGGCACCGATAGTCAGCTCTGGCCCACCAGTCACAAACTCCCACGAACACTGGAGTACACAGCCTGCACAGAGCTCTGCGTCCTGACTTACACCCACAGACTTCTGGGGTCAGACAGCCAGAGCTCTGACCTTATAAATACACCCTGAGATATCTGGGGAAACCAGCCTTGGAGTGGATGGGCTTGACTGTGATTCTGCTGCTGACATGGAAAGAAATGCCATGGCCATCCTGTGGGCCAGAGAAAGAGGACAGTTTCAACCCCAGCATGGGATAGAGACTGGGGACCATGCTTTAGTTAATCGGATGGGTCTCCAAGATGGAACCTCCTCCAGCTTCTCTGCTGGGCCCCTGGGCCCCAGTGCCAGGGACTTCCAGCCCATCCATCCCATGTCAGGCCGCCCATGGCTGGTCTTGACATTGGAACGGTGACCAAGTTTTCTCCCCCAAATCAGGGTACCAGTTTATCATTACTCACCTCCTCCCCTCAGAGCTCTCTCACTCCCCCATTGTTCCTGACCCTGAGGCCAAACGAGGCTGCCTCCCACAGCCCACACTGTCATCTCCACAAAGAACTGAATGTCCCTGAGATGAGGAAATCTCACCCAGAGGTAGGGGAAGGAGCCAAGCATCTTCTCAGATCTTAGTGTGGCTATGACAGCAGCGGGACAACAGAGGACCTGCTCATCCCCTCGCCACACCTGGGACTCCTCAACGCAGCCAGCTGGAGCACACGTGCCTGTGCACACTCACATGTGCACACACTCACTAAGCTGAGAGAAATCCCCAGGTCTAGGAGGGCTTCCTTGGCCTGGAAGAGATGTAAGAGTTCAGCAGAGCCAGCTGGCTGGGGACACACTCATCTCCGAAACACCAGACTGGGAGCCAGTACACCAAGCTACTTCACACAGGATCTTGTGCCCAGCCCGACCGCTTTGGACAGTCATTGGAACGTGATGTGGGACTAGGGCAGAAAGAGGGTTCCACTGGTTGGGGGACTCTGCTGGAATGAGCTGAGCAGACCTGTCTCAGGGGTCCTGGCCCCATCTCCTTTTCCTCCTCATCTTAGCCCCACTATCTAGCTGATGTGATCTGGTCATTGTTCGGAGAGTTGCTCTGAGATGTCCCCTGGGCCCCTGGGTCCTGGAGACACATCCAGGGCTGAAGGGGCACTGGGACTATCTAGTCATTACATGCATGTGCAGGTGCATTCACATATCCAGTCTATGCATTTTGGATTTGTGTTCATACAAATATGCAAACATACTGTCATGGTTACAAATATGCATGTACACATATTCATATACATGTCTGAACAAATTCACATTCATGAAAATACTCACAAAAATACCCTCCAAAATTCTTTCTATGCATACACTTGTATATGTACACAAACCCTACATAACACAACACAAAACACGAATACAAACATAGTGGAAGGCGGAATGCTAGACCGTGCTCATGATCCTGCGTCCCATATCCATCCTCACCCCTAGCAAAAGGCAGAGCCTAGATGGAGCCTGACTTACCAGGTATGGCAGGGGGATATAACCTGGTCCCCAGGGAAATACTCCTTCCCCTTCCAAGTGCATGGGCACTCCTCTGGCAGGAAACATGCGTCCCCATGTCTGAGTAGGCTGTAGGGATATAGCAAGCGGGTGGTCAGGACAGTACCTTTCCCTTATCTGCCATCTGTGGAGGACCCTGCATCCTCATGGATGCCCTGGGGTAGCTGCCAGTAGTTACCCTAGAAGAGATTGGCCATGTACCCACTACCATCCTGCTGCTGCCCAATGGGGTTCAGAGGTACCTTAGTAACTGGAAAAACCAGAGACAGACTTGGCCCATCTTGGAAGTCTCTGCTATCCCCCAGGAAGCAAGGCTCAGCTCTACCAGCCACATCCCCCTGGCCAGGCTGGATGCCAGTTGCCTCTTAGGCACAAGCTACATACTAACGAACAGACCACAGACGTGACCATTGACCCTCCCGCCCAGGGTGCCCATAGAGCAACCAGCAGACCTGCACTGAAAGAAATGTTGAAGGGAGTTTTCCAGGAGGATGGAAATTCAGATCCACATGAAGGAATGAAGAGCTCCCAAAATGGAAATTATATTGGCAAATATAAAAAAAAAATTATTCATTTCTTTAAGAGATAACTAAGCATTTAGAGCAAGATTATTGTCAATGAATTGTGGGGTTTATAAAATATGTAGAATTAAAATGTATGACAATAATAGTACAAAGGACAAGAAGGGAGTAAATAAAAGTATACTGTTGCAAGTATTCTACACAAAGTGGTAAAATACCATTCATGGTAGACTGTGATAAGTGAAAGATACATACTGTAATCTCTAGAAGAACCACAAAAAATAAAAAGACCAAGACATATAGTTAAAATGAAATAAAGGAGACAAAATAGACTACTAAAAAATACTTAACCCAAAAGAAGGTAGAAAAGAAGAAAAAACAAACAATAGGACAAACTGATAACAAATAAGATGGTAGTATTAAACCTAATCCAATTACATTAAATGCAAATGCAATTAAAAGAGGAAAGGGTGACATTGGTTAAAAAAAGCAAGACGCAACTATATTATTTTTATAAAAGACACAACTAAACTATAAAGGCACAGATAAGTTAAAAGTAAAATGATGGAAAATGATACCAAGCAAACAACAATCATAAGAACGATGGAGCAACTATGTTAACATCAGACAAAGCAGACTTCAAGGCAAGTAGCATTAACAGCAATAGACAGAGATATTTCATAACGAGTCAATTTATTAAGAGAACATAACAATCCTAAATGGGCATGCACTAAGTAACAGAGCTTCAAAAAACACAAGCAAAACTCACTAAACTAAAAGGAAAAAAGAGATAAATCCACAGTTGTAATTGGAGATTTCAACATGCCTCTCCATTAATGATAGAATAGGCAAAAAAATCATCAAAGATGTAGAAGATTTGAACAACCAGACCTAAATGACAATTAAAGAACTATCTAATAACAGCAAAATGCACGTTATTTTCAAGCATACATGGGAAGTTCACCATGACAACTATATTCTGGACCATAAAAAACTCAATAAATTTCAAAGGTTTGAAATCACATGAAGTATATTCTCTGACCACAACGAAATTACATTAGAAATAGGGAACAAATCAATATAAGGAAAATCCCAAATACTTTTAAATTTAGTAACATTTTTAAATAACCCATAGATCAAAGGAAATTAGAAAATATTACCAAAAAAGAACGAAAGCACAATGCATCAAAATTTGTAGAGTGCAGCTAAAGCAGTGCTTACAGGGAAATTTATAGAATTAAATGCTTGTATGAGAAAATAATAAAGGATTACAATCAAAATTTAAACTAGAAATATAAGAGCAAGTAAATCCAAAGTAAGTAGTAAGAAGGAAATAATAAAGATAAGAGCAGAAATCAGTGAAATAAGAAAACAGAAAAACCAGAAGTTGGTTCCTATTCAGTCTAGCTGAAAAAAGGAAAAAAATAAAATCTTTAAAAAGAAAATGGGCAAAAGACTTGAATGGACACTTCAAAAAGGAAGATATATAAGTGGCCAAAAAGCACATGAGAAAGTACTCATCGTTAGTCATTAGGGAAATATAAACTGAAACCACAATGGGATATGACTACGTTCTCATTAAAATAACAGAAATGAAAACACCAAGTGTTAATGAGCATGTGGAGCAGTCAGAATTCTCATGCGGTGAGACTGTGAAATCATACAAATGCTCTGGAAAATAGTCTGGCAGTTTCTTATGTAGTTAAACATAAATCTACCCCAGGACCCACCCAAGAGGAAGACATTATAGCCTTATTCAAAACAGTCCCAAACTGGAAACAACCCAAATATCCATCAACATTTAATGGATGAAGGAATTATTGTATATACATACAATGGAATATTACTGAGCAATAAAAAGAAACAAACTACCAGAAAATGAAACAATGTAGGTCAACCTCACAAACATATGCTAAGGAAAAGAAGCCTGACATGGAAGGGTAGGTACTGTATGACTAGATTTTCATGAAGTTCTAGAATAGGCAGAGCCTATCTATGCTGAAATGAAGAACTACAGTGCGGGGGGGGGGGGGGGGGGG